>NC_091977.1:308988445-309193157 GCF_044704955.1 Pristiophorus japonicus
TGTCAACACCAGCTTCGCGGGTCATGTAGCTGGCCGACATCTCGCGGGGGGGAAGTTAAAGGGGAGGTCGCCAGCGCCCCACGGTGTCATATTAAATTTTTAGCGACTCTCGGGTCGACTAACATCTTTTTTTGCGTGGCGCGGGCTGCCATCATACAGCCCTGTACTCCATTTTGGGTGCTGGCTCTCCCTTTTTAGCGAAGGGGAAGGCATTGAAGCATGTCCGCGTTACACGAAGCAACGCATTGCGCTACTATCGTGCCCCCATTAGCGCTGCTGATCCTGCCCCCAAAGAAAGTGAAGCGCGCGAGATTGCACTCCTCTTCCTTTGAGGGGCAGTAAGCCCAATTCAGCGACTGGGGGGATTTCCACGCCGGGTGTAGGAAGTCCCGCCCCGAGCGAGTTACCGCCCTCAATTGGGGTGCAGGGCAATTTTTCCCCCTAAATGTAAGACAGATAGCTGGAGAAACCTTTTTATATAGAGCGATGTGAGGCTGTGGAGTGCTAGAGTTTGAATCAGACCAGGGATGAAGAGATACGTTAGAGCTTTTTATGAAAACAACTGATAAGGTTAAGAGTTGACATGTTGAAGGTCTTCAGGGTTATGAAGGATTATATTAAGGTCAATGGGATTGTAACATGAGGGCACAAATTTAAGATGATTACAAAAAGAATTAAAAGGAATGTTAGAAAAATGCCCATATAGAGAAAGTGGTACGGTTGTGTAATTCTTTGCCACAACCTTTGTTGAAGCAGTGTCCATAATGAATTCTAAAAGGGAATTACTTGCTTAAAAAGAGGAATATGATAGGGTACAGAGAGTAGGGTACAGAGAGTGAGTAGAATAGTGGGAATAGCCTAGTTGGATCTTGTAATACGGATTGATATTAGAATAGCTCATTTCTGTGCAATAACATTCTCGGATTCTAAGATCCTGGGATGAGAAGGTTGTCCTATGAGGAAAGATTGATTAGAGTGGGCCTATATTCTCTGGAGTTTAGAAGAATGAGAGGTGATCTCATTGAAACGTATAAAATTCATAGAGGGCTTGACCAGGGTGGATGCAGAGAGGTTGTTTCCCCTGGCTGGAGAGGCGAGAACTAGGGGTCATCGTCTCAGGATAAGGGGTCGGACATTTAGGACTGAGATGAGAAATTTCTTCACTCAGAAGGTTGTGAATCTTAGGACTTCTCTACCCGAGAGAGCTGTGGATGCTCAGTCATTGATATATTCAAAATAGAGATTGATAGATTCTTGGACAGTAAGGGAATCAAGGGATAGGACCGGAAAGTGGAGTTGAGGTCGAAGATCAGTCATGATCCTATTGAATGGCGGAGCAGGCTCAAGGAGCTGTATGGTCTACTCTTGCTCCTGTTTTTTATGTTCTTATGATATATCTTCAAATGTAATAAATACATTTTTCTTTTATGTAACTTAGAAAGGTAATGTGGGACCATCCGGTGAGAGGGGAACTGTCGGCAAGAATGGAGAACCTGGTCTAATGGGCCCTATAGGACCACGTGGACCTTCAGGCCAGGAAGGCCTATATGGACTACCTGGTGTTCCTGGACTTCCTGGGAAACCTGTAGGTGTTACTAAAATACCACTCCTGTTATTTGATTTTGATGTATATAATGTATGCCCATAATATTGTATATTAACTCATATTTATTCTAATTAGGCAAAGCCTGTCACGGATGAACATGTAATGAAACTCTGCAGTGACATGCTTCGCAGTGAGTACTTATAATCACAGTTTCACTTGTTGCAATAGCGCTGATATACCTTGTACAATGTGAATGCAGTATTTTACTAGAAATGTATTGCAGTATTTCCGACATGGATTTCTAGAAGTATTATTGAACATTTCCAATCGTCTGCATTTTTTTTACATTATGAACTAGGTGCCCTGTGGATTAAAACAAAAAGCAGTGCACTGAAAGGGTTAAACATAATTTTTTAGAGGAAACAATACCCTCGCAGGGTGGCACGGTGCATTGGATCATGAGTCTGTGGCACCACATGTTGATGAGATGCTGGTTTTAATTCACCTGAATTCATTAACTTGAGCAGAAGCAAGATGTTTCCCCAGAGGGAGGGAGGTAAAATGATTGGCGTAA
Organism: Pristiophorus japonicus; assembly: GCF_044704955.1. Classification (NCBI taxonomy): domain Eukaryota; kingdom Metazoa; phylum Chordata; class Chondrichthyes; family Pristiophoridae; genus Pristiophorus; species Pristiophorus japonicus. The sequence goes on from NC_091977.1 coordinate 308,990,566, forward strand.
CTATTTGTACTAACGCTTGCTTTTCTCTTCCTTCTGTACCTGTGTCCTCCGGACCCCGCCCCTGATGCCTCCCACCTGAAACCGGAAACGGAAGTGGGGCCACGTTGTTCTTCAATTGCCCATGTTGTCCGACCGAGCTGCAAGCCACTGAGCCTCCGGCCGAGCCCTCCTGACCAAGCGGGGAGAGAGGCGGGGGGAGGCGGGGAGAGAGAGGGGGAGGCAGGGAGAGAGAGGGGGAGGCAGGGAGAGAGAGGGGGAGGCAGGGAGAGAGAGGGGGAGGCAGGGAGAGAGAGGGGGAGGCAGGGAGAGAGAGAGAGAGGGGGTGGCGGGGAGAGAGGGGGAGGACAGCGAGGAGAGAGAGGGGGCAGGGAGAGAGAGGCGGGGTGGGGGGTGGGGAGAGAGAGAGAGAGGAGGTGGGGAGAGAGGGCCGGCGGGGAGAGAGACACACGGTGGGGGGGGGCGGGTGGGGAGAGAGACACACGGGGGGAAGAGAGACACGGTGGAGGGAGAGAGGCATGGGGGAAAGAGAAAGACACGGGGGGAAAAGAGACACGGAGGGAAGAGAGACATGGGGTGGGGAGAGAGACACGGGGCAGGGGGAGAGAGACATGGGGGGGAAGAGAGACATGGGGTGAGGGGAGAGGAGAGTCATGGGGGGGAAGAGAGACACGGCGGGAGGGGGAAGAGAGACACGGGGCGGGGGGAAGAGAGACACGGGGGAAGGGGGAAGAGAAACACATGGCGGGGGGGAAAAGAGTCACAGTGGGGGGGAGAGGGACACGGGGGGAAGAGAGACATGGAGGGGGAGAAGAGAGACATAGGTGGGGGGGAAGAGAGACACACGGGGCGGGGGGAGAGGAGAGTCATGGGGGGGAAGAGAGACCTGGGGGGGGGGGAGAGAGCTACTGGGGGGGAGAGGGAAGAGAGACACATGGGGAGGTGGGGGGAGAGAGACACGGGGGGGGGAGAGGGGAGATAGAGAACTTGGGGAATACGGATCACGTTTCTCGGACAGCTCGGTGCGTCAGGGACATCATTGGAATCTATGAAATCTAGAAGTCACGACACTGTCACTCTTCACTTCATACCCAATAAACCTATTAACAATCCGTGACCCACACAAAATGCCCCATCTATGGTGGGGAGGGAGGGTGGGAGGGGTGATAAGGTCATGTGCTGGGGTAATGGACCTCGGCTGGGGGAGGCAGTACTTGCGTTGGGGTAATGGACCTCGGCTGGGGGAGGCAGTACTTGCACTGGGGTAAGGGACTTTAACTGGGGGAGGGATGCACTTGTGCTGGGGTAAGGGACATCGGCTGGAACTTGATGGCGTTTGCTGGGTTGTTCGAGATCTGTCCTCTCTGGCTTCTGAAGTCAGAATGGATCAAATTAGAATTTGGAAAGTCAGTCAGAATTTAGGCTGGGTGGTTCCAGTTACACATTCCAGAGAAACTTCAGGTGTCGCTTATCCTCCAAGGGGACCAATCAGCAAAAAGTCCTGTGATAATGGAGAGCCAATCAGAGACACGGTGGCCATTTTATTAGTACAAATAAACACATCCTAAAGTGATAGTGACTCACTCACATTCACCCACATACACCTTCCACCTGAGATGTCAGAAATGTGAAATCACTTTGTCTACTTGCTCCCTTCCATTGAAAAATGGGGAGTGATTATGATCTATTATTATATATCTGTATATTTCTAGTGTAGATTTATCATGTTTTTTATTAATCTTTTAAAAATAAACATTCCCCCCCTCCACTCCTTGAGATGCTGATTCGGGTTGGGATTACTGTTCCACAGGAACTAATCACTCCCAGTGCCTCATCCAAGTGGCATTCTTCATGCCTGAGACTACACAGTGAGTGTTGGTAGATTATTCAACAAGGAAGCTCATCACAAGAGTTCATTCCTGCCCTTATTGTCCACACGGATGTATTTTCCTGCAGGAGTTACTGGGTAGCAATCAGGAGCTGGAACCTTGACTTTTTTTTTGCCCTCCTTAGGCCAGTGTCACTAATTGAAGGAGCCCATCACCGCCTTCCTTGAAGTTTATAGGCCAGAGAGAGTGTCCGACATATTAATACTTACTGCACTTTTGCAGAATAATAATGTACAGTGAACTGTTAAGAAGGGGCCATTTTTCTCTAGAGTTTAGAAGAATGAGAGGTGATCTTATTGAAACATACAAAATTCTTACAGGGCTTGACAGGGTGGATGCAGGGAGGATGTTTTCTCTGGCTAGGGAGTCTAGAACCAGGGGTCACAGTCTCAGAGTAAAGAGTCGGCCATTTAAGACTGAGATGAGGAGTCATTTCTTCACTCAAAGGGTGGTGAATCTTTGGATTTCTCTACCACAGATTGCTATGGAAGCTCAGTCATCAATAGATTTTTGGATATTAAGGGAATTAAGGGATATGGGGATAGAGCAGGAAAGTGGAGTTGAGGTAGAAGATCAGCCATGATCTTATTGAATGGTAGAACAGGCTCGAGGGGCCGAATTACCTACTCCTGCTCCTATTTCTTATGTTCTTATATATTTTATCGTACAGCTCAGTTGCCATCACTACTTCAAAGCATGAGACCCAGTTGTCAATGTGAAGGAATTAAAGGAGCACCTGGAACACCTGGAACACCAGGGCACCAGGGACAGAGGGGATTACCTGGACACCCAGGCAGAACGGCCAGGCGAGGATACCGAGGACTACCTGGTATGCCTGGACTACCAGGAATGAAAGGTACAATAAAGTGATGTTAATTCAGAAAATATTTCCTACAGCGGTGCGGCTCGTGTACATTTAGAATAACTCCACAAGACTGTACATCTTAAGCTCAAACTGTTGTGACCTTGGTCTCTTTATTGTAACTCCAGAGTTAGGAGGCAGCATGGTAGACTGCCTTTTATACCTGCTTGCCCAGGGTGTGCAGGTGACCCTTGGGTCCCCCACAGGTGTGCCCCCTGGTGGCAAGTCTTACACATAGGTAATGTTTACATACATAACTTCATTCGCCCCCCCCCCCCAAAGTCTTATGTACAAGTTGTTTACAAGTTGGGGCGATCCGGGGCTCTGCGTTCCCGGGTCGATCGCCTGAGTTGAAGTCCTGGCATGGGTGAGTCGGTCGGATCATTGCTGTGCTGCGGTGTGGCTGGTCTGATCGGACTGTCGGGCATGGTGGGTTCATCCTCGTGGTTGACTGCGAGGTCGATTGCTGGTTGGGTGTGTGTAGGTGGATCAATGATGGTAATGTCCTCTTCAAACTGTTCTTGGTTGTCAGTGAACCGCAGTTTGGTCTGATCCAAGTGCTTTTTGCATGTTTGTCCGTTCAAAAGTTTGACAACAAACACTCTATTCCCCTCCTTGACGAACACAGTGCCAGCAACCCATTTGCGACCATGACCATAATTAAGAACAAACACAGGGTCATTAACTTCAATGTCGCGTGATACAGCCGCGCGATCATGGTACATGTTATGCTGGTGACGCTGGGTTTCTACATGATCATTGAGATCCGGGAGGACATAGGAGAGCCTGGTTTTGAGTATTCTCTTCATTAGCAATTATGCAGGGGGAACACCAGTAAGCGAGTGGGATCGCGTGCGGTAGGTGAGCAGAATCCGAGATAACCGGGTCTGCAGGGAACCGTCCGTCACGTGTTTCAAGCTCTGCTTAATGGTTTGGACTGCTCGTTCTGCTTGACCATTGGATGCGGGCTTAAACGGCGCAGACCTGACATGCTTGATGCCATTGCGGGTCATGAACTCGTTGAATTCCGAGCTGGTGAAGCATGGTCCATTGTCACTAACAAGGACGACGGGCAAACCATGGGTGGCGAACATGGCCCGGAGGTTTTCAGTGGTGGCAGTGGATGGACATGACGGCATTATTATACATTCAATCTATTTAGAGTAAGCGTCCACTGCTACTAGGAACATTTTTCCTAGAAAGGGGCCAGCGAAATCTACGTGGACCCCCGACCATGGTTTGGAGGGCCATGACCACAGACTCAGTGGGGCCTCCCTTGGTGCATTGCTCAACTGTAAGCAAATGTTGCATTGGTGTACGCATGACTCCAATTCCAAGTCAATACCAGGCCACCAAACGTGCGACCTGGCGATAGCCTTCATTATGACTGCCTGGGTACTGTGATAGTCGGGTATAAACGTTTCCCTGCCTTTTTTTGGCAAAATTACATGATTCCCCCATAGGAGGCAGTCCGAATGGATGGACATTTCATGCATACGTCAGTGGAACGGCTTAATTTCGTCTTGCATTTCCCCTGGGACCGCCGACTAGCTCCCATTGAGGACACAGTTTTTTACTAGTGATAGCACAGGGTCCTGGCTAGTCCAGGTCCTGATCTGGTGAGCCGTGACGGGTGACCCCTCGCTCTCAAAAGCATCCATTACAAGGAGCAAGTCTGTGGGTTGCTCCATTTCCACCCCGGTGGTGGGCAATGGTAGCTGACTGAGGGCATCAGCACAGTTCTCAGTGCCTGGTCTGTGGCGGATTACATAGTCATACACAGATAACGTTAGTGCCCATCTTTGGATGCGGGACGAAGCATTGGTGTTAATACCTTTGCTTTCTGAGAACAATGAAATGAACAGCTTGTGGTCGGTTTCGAACTCGAACTGGAGCCAAATTAGGTATTGGTGCATTTTCTTAACCCCGTATACGCATGCTAATGCTTCTTTCTCAACCACACTGTATGCTCTTTCAGCCTTAGATAGCTTATGGACGCATATGCAACCAGTTATAGTTTGCCTGACCCATTGGCTTGCTGTAACACACAATCGATCCCGTACGAAGATGCATCACAAGCTAGTATTAAACGTTTACATGGGTCATACAATACAAGTAACTTTTTAGAACATAGCAGTTTTCAGGCCTTGTTAAAGGCTGTCTCTTGAGATTTACCCCAAACTCAGTCGTCACCCTTAGATGCAATGATTCCAGCAAAGTGCTCAACCCCGGTAGAAAGTTACCAAAATAGTTGAGGAGTCCTAGGAACGAACGCAGCTCCGTCACATTCTGTGGTCTGGATGCATTCTTGATGGCCTCCATCTTGGAGTCTGTGGGTCTGATGCCATCCGCCGCAATCTTTCTCCCCAGAAATTCGACCTCTGGCATCAGGAAAACACACTTGGAGTGTTTCAGCCTGAGTCCCACTCTGTCCAGTCGCTTGAGAACCTCTTCCAGGTCGATCTTTCCTAGCCAGCTTCTGCCGAACAGCATTGGGCCATCGCCTGGTACAATCCATAGTGGTAAATCATGCACAGTTCCATCGTACGATACCTTTACTGCCACACTGCCAATGACTGGTATGAGCTCTTTGGTGTAAGTGCGCAGCTTGGTGTGGGTCGGGCTTAGTTTTTGCCTTTGTGCCTTGTTGCCCCACAGTTTCTCAAAAGCCTTCTGGCTCATAATTGACTGACTCACCCCCCCCCGCATGTCCAATTCCATGGAAACTGGAATGCCATTTATTTTGACTTTTAACATTATCGGAGGGCTTTTGGTGGTGAAGGTGTGTACCCCATACACTTCCTCTTTAGCCTCGGGTTGAGTTGACTCTCTTACTCGTTCAGCGTAATCCACACCGGATCGGTCATCTACTGCCGACTGTGCCACGTGGTGAGTCGTTGCACGTCTGCACATTCGCTGGAGGTGCCCCATTGTTCCACAGCCCTTGCACACGTAGTGCTTGAATCGACATTGATGGGCTCGATGATTACTCCCGCAGCACCAACATGGTGCTAATGCATTCACATTCACGCCCCACGGCAGGTTCTGAGTCATCCTAGGTCTGGCCTCTGCAGGCGTCTTAGGTCGCGACATAGCTCGCCACATCCTGGCCTTCGGAGTGGTGGTGTGTATAAAAGCGATACCTGGCCATCAAGATACTCTCCTTCGTCTTGAGGTTTTCCTGAACCAGCGTGCATAGCTCTTCATATGTCTTCTCCGTTGGTTTCGTCGGTGCTCGCAGATTTTTGATGAGGCCATATATCGTGGACCTGCAAACGGTGAGGAGAATCACCCTGCGCTTGATCGCGTTTCTTCCTTTTCCAGCTCGTTGGCCACGAAGTACTGGTCAAGACGCTCAACAAAGGCTTCCCAATCATCATCCTCAACAAATCTCTCAAGAATACCAACAGCAACCATAACTGCGTGAAAGTTCGTGATCTGTTATTCATCGCCAATTGTTACGTTTAGAATAACTCCACACTGTACATCTTAAGCTCAAACTGTTGTGACCTTGGTCTCTTTATTGTAACTCCAGAGTGAGGAGGCAGCTTTGTAAACTGCCTTTTATACCTGCTTGCCCAGGGTGTGCAGGTGACCCTTGGGTCTCCCACAGGTGCGCCCCCTGGTGGCAAGTCTTACACATTGGTAGTGTTTACATACATAACAGTTCAGAACACAAGTAGCTACATTGCTGGTTTTATAACTAAATAGTCACACAAGTGACTGAAAGGATGGTGGAAGCAGACTCAGTAATTACTTTCAAAAAGGAATTAGATACATACTTGAAGGGGGGAAAATTCGTAGGGCTACAATGAAAGAGCAGTGGGAGTGGAACTAATTGGATAGCTCTTTCATAGAGCCAGCACAGACATGATGAGCCGAATGACCTCCTTCTATCCTGTATAATTCTATGAAGTGAAGATGAGTGCCTAGAGCAACCTTGCACTAACATTTGTCTGCCACACTTAGGGCTCAAGTTTCGGCTGGAGTTGCTCCTATTTTTTTGGAGCAACAAGTTTAGAATGGAGTATCTTAGAAATTGCAATTCTCGGCATTTAGTTTGCTCCAATTCTAGTGAGTTAGAATAGTTTTATTTTAGAACAGTTTTTTTTTTCAAAAGGGGGCGTTACCAACCACTTACGCCTGTTTTGCAAGTTTAGGCAGTGAAAACTTACTCCAAACTAACTTAGAATGGAGTAAGTGTAGATTTTTGTACGCTCAGAAAAACCTTGTCTACACTTTACAAATTAGGCGCAGGGAACGAGCGATGGGGGGGGGTATGGAGGGAAGGGAAGTTAGAGTGAAGTTAGGGGATTTTACAAGCATTAAACACTTCACTTTTACAAATAAAGAGCTATCATCAATAATAAATGATAAGTAAATCAATAAATTAACCAATAAATCAATCAAAAAAATAAAAACATTAAAAATAAAAAAAAATAATACATCAATCAATAAATAAAAAATTAAAAGTTTCTACTCACCTACTGCAGCACCGGGAGCCCTCAAACAGCCTCCTGGGACGGGGCCCCCCCAGGAGATGCTGGGCGGGCGGGCCCTACCACCGACGAGGACACCAAGGACTTCGGGCGGGACCCGCCCCCAGCAGATGCCGGACTGCCGCCCAGGACTTCGGGCGGGCCCCGGCCCCAGCAGATGCCGGACTGCCGCCCAGGACTTCGGGCGGGCCCTGCTGCCGACGTGGACGCCACTTTGGGCGGGGCCCGCCCCCAGAAGATGTCGGACCACCGCCCAGGACTTGGGGCAGGCTCTGCCACTGATGAGGCTGCTGAGGGCTTCGGGCGGGGCCCACCCCCAGCGAGATGCAGGGCGGGCAGGCCCTGCCGCCGACAAGGAGTTCGGGCGGGGCCTGCCCTCAGGAGATGCCGGGCAGGCCGCCGCGGAAGAGGTAAGGGCTGTCAGGCTACTCGGCCCGGGATAGCGGCGATGTCCCTTTGACCAGGGATATAGGGTCGTCGCCCGGAGACAGGACGCGCTGGGAGGGCCAGGAGCTACTGCGCACACACGCATCCTCCACTGCGCACGCACGCAGCTGCCAGTACTGTTCTTGGCGCAGTGCTGTAGCTCCGCCCCCAGCAGCTCCTGCTGCACCGCACTGAGCTGGAAACAGCCCAACAGATATCGGAGAATCGCGAAGTAAGTATTCAGCGCAATTTCTGTTCTACAAATTAGGCGGACCTCTCCGATGTACGCCGTTTTAGCGGGGATCCGAAACTTGAGCCCTGTGAGTGGTAATGTTGAATAGTTTTCATGGAGAGTTTTTGTAGTAAAGAGCTGAAAAACATTTTTGTTCAAGCGCTGTAAATTAGAACTGTTTTATTTTGTTTAAAAGGAACACAGGTCTAGAAATTTGATGGCATGCAACCATTTTTCAGGCACAAAATGGGTGCCTAAGCATCCAATAAAGAGGGTGTGCATTCATTGCTATATTGTTAAAGGCTGAAAAAGAGGCGTCCAAGGCCCCCGCCTGAAACGGGGGTTAGGCCCTTTGTATATGCAAATAGGGAACCTAAGGCCTGTTTCAGGACCCCTTCTCGAAGCTGGCAATGGCTTCAGTCAGGCTAACCAAGTCTACATGTGGTCAAACCAGCTAACCTTAAACAGGAGTCCATCACCAAAAAGGCAAGTTTAAAAAAAAACTGAGCCGAATGTGGAGCCGAAGACAGTTGCTGGTCCCTGCTCGGCCCTTTCCTGATTACTTGCCCTCCTTCCATTCTCCCAGGACACAGATGCCTGAAATTGAAATCTTTTTCACCATCAAAATGCCTGTGGCCACATCTGTAGTTCGCAGGTCTCCTGCAAATACGGCCCGAGGTCCAATGCCAGGTGTGCCTCAAACCTACCTCGTTCTGGCACAGGGATCGTTACAATTTCTGAGCCACTTTCTTCCTTAAAAACCTGTTTAGAAAACATAGTGCAGCCTGAATACTCAGTTGGTAGGCTAAGGGCGGGTGCATATGGGCATCCTCCCACGTCCTGCCCTCACGTAGCTTCCTCCTTCTCTTCCCCCAAACAAGCCAAATATGGTGGGATTCCCAGAAGAACTCCCATAGAACAAATGGCTGGGCTACTTGCAACAATAGGTGTGTAAAATCCCTCATTTTTCTTTTCGTCTCTTCTCGCTGTTCACTTTGGGGAACAGTGTGAAGTAGTGGAAGGATTCGCAGGTTGATTAACAGTCTGATTGGCTGCATGAATGCTCCTTCCATGGCTGTACCCATCTTTATACCAGCCAATAGAGTGGTCAGTCCTGTACTGAGCTCCCACAACCCATGCAATGAGAGGGGGTGGCGGGGTGGGGGGGTACCCACAGCCTCCGGACACGAATGGACACCCGCTGGATGTCAATTCAAAGCCAGAGCACCGACCCCACTCGCTGGGACTGTCCGGAGTGGGGTTCGAACCCTGCACCTTCTGGCCCAGAGACGGGAATGCTACCAATGCTACCACTGATGATATGCCCCAAAAACTATGTACAAAGAATTACCTTTCTCAATTTTTAACACTAGCTGTTAGATGAGGAATTGTTCAACTGAACACATGGGAAAATAAGTATTTTATTTTGGACTAAATGAGTCCAAGGAGGTACATGGGTTTTCGTTAGTCATGCCAAATTTCTATCATTTTGTCATATAAGAAGTGCTTTCAGGCAAGTAAATCAGAAGTAATACTGTACTGGGAAGCAGAGTTGAAGTGTTATTTTATGTAACCAATTTTCTGCTATAACTTGTACACAGCAGTCTTAATGTTTATCAATGTATTTAGGTGACCAGGGACTGAAAGGACTCAAAGGCATGAAAGGTGAAGAGTATCCAGGGATACCTGGCCCACCTGGCCAAGCAGGTAAGATCTAGAAAAACTTACAACTTCAAACAACTAAGAAGATATAGCTAAGCTGATGGAGTGTGTTCCAACATACGGCATCAAGTAGTGTACAAAGTCAGTTCATATCTGATTTTCCACACAGTTAATTCCTAATCTCAGAAGTGCTATCACAGCAAGGTAGCCAGTGAAGTCTAGGCATTCTCCACACAAACATAGAGGCAAAAATCAGAAAGCTAGGCACTCTTAGCAGCCAGTTATAAGGTGATACTGGCAGTCTTTGAAACATGTACATCGTCCAGTTCTCTCAGGGTGCATTCACACAATAACTGTAGTTCTCCAGAGCAAAGCAGTTTTGCATTGATGCTGCAGTTGCAGTATAAACACAGTTTGAATCTAAAGCCTGGGCCCGTTCTAACACTCACTTGAAGAGGAGTGAGACTCTTCATAAAGGGTAATCTTAACTCATTTCACTTTGGAGCCAGTTCGGACCTTAACAGCCAAGTTATACTCTAAGGGAGAGAATTTCCACAGGGTCCCGCTGCTCGTTCACAGTAGCTTGGGTGGAAGAGCCACGGAAAACTTTGTTTAAGTCCTGCTTTATATAATAGAGGTATTTCCCTCTCTGTTTTAGTGGTTTAGAAGAGCAGAATTTCATGCCTTAATCCATGGCTTGGATAAAGGAATATCCACACTAAACATGAAGGGAGGTCCACACTAAACATGAAGGGAAGTCCACACTAAACATGAAGGGAAGTCCACACTAAACATTGACGAAGATCCACACTAAACATGAAGGGAAGTCCACACTAAACATGAAGGGAAGTCCACACTAAACATGAAGGGAGGTCCACACTAAACATGAAGGGAGGTCCACACTAAACATGAAGGGAGGTCCACACTAAACATGAAGGGAGGTCCACACTAAACATGAAGGGAGGTCCACACTAAACATGAAGGGAAGTCCACACTAAACATGAAGGGAGGTCCACACTAAACATGAAGGGAGGTCCACACTAAACATGAAGGGAAGTCCACACTAAACATGAAGGGAGGTCCACACTAAACATGAAGGGAAGTCCACAGTAAACATGAAGGGAAGTCCACACTAAACATGAAGGGAGGTCCACACTAAACATGAAGGGAGGTCCACACTAAACATGAAGGGAAGTCCACACTAAACATGAAGGGAGGTCCACACTAAACATGAAGGGAGGTCCACACTAAACATGAAGGGAAGTCCACACTAAACATGAAGGGAGGTCCACACTAAACATGAAGGGAGGTCCACACTAAACATGAAGGGAAGTCCACACTAAACATGAAGGGAGGTCCACAGTAAACATGAAGGGAAGTCCACACTAAACATGAAGGGAAGTCCACACTAAACATTGACGAAGATCCACACTAAACATGAAGGGAGGTCCACAGTAAACATGAAGGGAGGTCCACACTAAACATGAAGGGAGGTCCACACTAAACATGAAGGGAAGTCCACACTAAACATGAAGGGAGGTCCACAGTAAACATGAAGGGAGGTCCACACTAAACATGAAGGGAGGTCCACAGTAAACTTTGACGAAGATCCACAGTAAACATGAAGGGAAGTCCACACTAAACATGAAGGGAAGTCCACACTAAACATGAAGGGAAGTCCACACTAAACATGAAGGGAGGTCCACACTAAACATTGACGAAGATCCACACTAAACATGAAGGGAAGTCCACACTAAACATGAAGGGAAGTCCACACTAAACATGAAGGGAGGTCCACAGTAAACATGAAGAGAAGTCCACACTAAACATGAAGGGAAGTCCACACTAAACATGAAGGGAGGTCCACACTAAACATGAAGGGAAGTCCACACTAAACATGAAGGGAGGTCCACACTAAACATGAAGGGAGGTCCACACTAAACATGAAGGGAGGTCCACACTAAACATGAAGGGAGGTCCACACTAAACATGAAGGGAAGTCCACACTAAACATGAAGGAAGGTCCACACTAAACATGAAGGGAGGTCCACACTAAACATGAAGGGAAGTCCACACTAAACATGAAGGGAGGTCCACACTAAACATGAAGGGAGGTCCACACTAAACATGAAGGGAGGTCCACAGTAAACATGAAGGGAGGTCCACACTAAACATGAAGGGAGGTCCACACTAAACATGAAGGGAGGTCCACACTAAACATGAAGGGAAGTCCACACTAAACATGAAGGGAGGTCCACAGTAAACATGAAGGGAGGTCCACACTAAACATGAAGGGAAGTCCACACTAAACATGAAGGAAGGTCCACACTCAACATGAAGGGAGGTCCATATTAAACATGAAGAAAGGTCCATGCTAAATCAAAGATCCACTTAATGTTGATTGACAAATGAAGGAATTAGTGGATCCTTCATTTACAATTAATGGCACTATTTCAGGTTTATTTTCTACTCTGCTTCAGGCGCTTTCTTTCATTCTACCACAATACATTCCCTAAATATAATAATTTTACCAGAATAAAAAAATGACCTATTAATCTGTTGCCACACCTAATCCAAAGGTTGCAGCACAGCCATTACATTCAGCAAACCTCTTTCAGCAGGCCTGCTTGTACTCCATGTTTTGGGAGTATTCCTGTCCAGCAAGACTTTGACATATTGCAATTGACGGTTAAAGGGAAACTTCTTGGAATCCTGAGTTAAAGGGACAGAAGGGAAACATTTTTGGAGTGATGTTTTTGCTTTTTTTGTTATTTTTCAGGTAGTGTTTTGCCATCTGAATTCATGTATTTTCAGCTTTTGCTTCCAGTATTAATTTTTCTTCCAAATTTTAGCTAATGTTTCATGTATTTTATCCCTTCGAGCATGTAGGAAATGGTAATGTATGCAGGGATGTAGTTCCTCATTAACAACATCACAGAGAAACTTGCTGATGCCAATGTCACTGTACTGCACATTGATGGTGCATAATGAAATATTAGCATGGAGGATATCGAGCCCTTTACACAGCCCATCTGATTATCCATCTGTGAATTGGCTGAAAATCATGAAGACTGCGTAACGGGAAGCTTATCTTCTGCCTTTGGTGCGCTACTCTGTGCCAGGAGCACAAAAAAGCAAAAGATTCATGTCTTCCATACATTACATGCCCAGTAATGATAACTTAACATTTTTCTGTAATTCTAGGTCTACCAGGACTACCAGGTCCCACTGGTCACGGATTGCCTGGAGTGGATGGGGAACCAGGAAGAAATGGAGCACCCGGCAGTCCAGGGAAGCGTGGACCAGCAGGATCGCCTGGAGTGTGCGATATATCCAGCTGTTATAATTCCTATAATAGTGGCAGAAATCCTTTTAACAAAGGACCAAACTTCTGAAGGTCTTCTGAGGTTCAGTACCTGGGAGCTGATTCCTGTCACATCATCTCATGTCTCTTTTACTTGCTGCCAAATAGGAGGAACTGTTTCTCAGGAAGAAAAAAATTGACACGTCAACAATTAGCTAATTATTACAGGTTTGCTACTGATTTTGGAATTTTTCAATATCAACATTTTAAACACACAGCGTGCTGTGCATGTATGTTTATCCTCTACATTTTTTTAAATAAATTTTGATAACAGCTTCGTTATTGTCTGTGTAAATAGTTCTTGCAGGGAGAAATAAATACTTTGTAATAAGTGTATTTTGGGGGGTAATTACTAACTTGGCAGCCTGAGCAATAACCTGCAATAGCCTGTTGTAGAACCTGCCTGATTTTCATCCCATTGAAATCAACGGGAGGAAAATTGGGCAGGTGATCCGTCAGCTTACCATCTGGGCAGAGAAGCTGAAAATGACACCTTGAATGTTTTACCATCTCTAATATTAATTTGAGTTTATCAATCCACTCTCACAAGTATTGATTCCTGCAAAACGATTCTTTTGATGTCTAAGCCTAAAGGGCTCAGTTGGTAAATGCGCTTGTTATTAACCATATAGCATATTTACCCACTGAAGTTCACAAGTTTAAATCTAGATCTATCCTAACATAGCTAATGTCAACCTGGACAATAACTGGGGGGCTGAAATTAGCTTCAATATCCTGAGGCTGGGCAGTGGAGAACATCAGAGTTCCTGCTTCTGCTGAACAGGCTTGAGGGGCTGAATGTCCTTCTCCTGTTCCTATATTCATACTTTCCAGATAAGAACAGGATTTGGCTCAACTGTGAGGTCCATTGGGTAAAACTCGCTGTCGAGGCTAAGATGTAAAGAAGATCATTTGTAAAAGGTATAGGAGGGCTGACGATGTCCACTGACCCACCATTGCAACTGACAGCACTACCAAATATAAACCTATCAGACTATTGTACCAATTGCAACAAAGATTCATGGTCGCAGGAAGCACATTTTTCATCCAGTTCAGCCTGTCAGCAAATTTCTTTCATGAGGCAAAGTAATGTCATGACGTGGATACATATGCCTCAAAGTCCCCTTCATAAAGTGCAACATCCCCACCGACACCTGGGAATCCCTGGCCAAAGACCGCCCTAAGTGGAGGAAGAGCATCCGGGACGGTGCCAAGCATCTCGAGTCTCATCACTGAGAGCATGCAGGAAACAAGCGCAGGCAGAGGAAGGAGAGTACGGAAAACCAGACTCCCCACCCACCCTTTCCTTCAATCACTGTCTGTCCCACCTGTGACAGAGACTGTAATTCCTGTATTAGACTGTACAGTCACCTGAGAACTCACTTTTACAGTGGAAGCAAGTCTTCCTCGATTTCGAGAGACTGCCTATGATGATGACATATGTCATATTGAGCTGGCTCATGTGCCTATTCCTGGCCCATACAATCATACAAAGGGTAGACTTGTGCAGTTGTGCAGGTACAGAACAGATTCAATGGAATCATAAAATTAAGGGAGCAGACCGTAGGCATGTTTTGCTCATGATTCCTTCTATCTACAATCTGGCTGCATCTTGCATTCTACAATGCTTGAATACACTTCAAGTCATAGCCTATCAATCCCCAGAATGTATGCAAGATATTCAAATAAATATCTGAAGTACTTTCAGACTGCTATACCACTGCTTACCTACAAAACCTATTCTGAAAAGGCACAAGAAAAACTCTATGTGCGATGGATCTCTTAAAGGGAATAAGCTTTGTGTGTTTTCTGATGTTGCGATGTTTTCAGTAATGTGTCTGCACATTGGATTTCCATTCACTTCAGTTTTACCTGTACTTTTTTCCCCTCTCTCCCTTCAACCTTGGCAAAGGCTGCCAATAGGTTGAAGTGTCTTCTAAACTTTTCACAAGGCTGCAAGAATTTTCCCTTCACCAACTACTATGCTGCCATTTGTCTTAAAATGCTCAAATGCCTTTAGATTTTGCTCAAATTATAGTTTTTCAGCTCCCTCCATGAGAATTGACCCTCCCCCCCCCCCGCCTGTAAAATGCCAATGCTGCACTGGGAGCAGTGAATAATTACTGAATAGAGCTGATCC
This sequence comes from Pristiophorus japonicus, assembly GCF_044704955.1. Classification (NCBI taxonomy): domain Eukaryota; kingdom Metazoa; phylum Chordata; class Chondrichthyes; family Pristiophoridae; genus Pristiophorus; species Pristiophorus japonicus. Next base: position 309,005,637 of record NC_091977.1, read on the forward strand.
AGGAAAACAGTGTGCAGTCATTCAACTAGATTGGCAAGAGAATTTTTTGATTGAACTGTGCCAGGACTCAAAAATCTGTTCTCGGGTCTCTCTTTCCTGAATTGGCCTCCAACCCGGAAGTGGAGGCAGCAAATGGAACATAAACACAGGAGACCAAAGCATAGGGGCCAGTTTTGCATTGCTCTCTCAGTGTCCTAGTTATGCCAGGTTGCCTTATTTTCCAACACATGCAGTATTATGCAGTTTCCACTGCCAAATTATGTTAGATGATTGATGACTATGTATTCTTTCGGGCTATTTTTATAATATTGTATTCCTGATGCAGAACTTTGCTGGCAAGGAGTATATATCCCGAATTTGGGCACATGCATGCCAATGCTTTTCCATCCATTAATATGTGTGAGAGAGAGATAGAAAAGAGACACCATTGTGTTCTATAGAACTATAATACCCAGAATTTACTGACAACCAGGCAGAAGATGTACAAATAACATTTTTGAGGTACAGGTGCCAGAATCAAACATCAACAATTGAAAAAAAATTGTTTTCTTTCAACAACTTGCATTTATAAAGTAAATATCAATAGTAGAAAAACATCCAAGTCGATGCCAGCCTTCAAATAAAAACTTGCACTAATTGTTATGTCTTCAGATTCTCTGATAATGACTCCGCGGGACTTGAACAGTAGTGACCTTAGTCCATTTAATGTAACTCCAGAGTGAGGATCACACCTGGTGGCCTGCCTTTTATACTAGGCCTGGCACACCTGTACAGGTAACCTATAAGTCTCCCACTGCAGTGCCCTCTGGTGGCACACTTGTAATAGTACAAGCAGTAACCATGTAGGATACATGACATCACTCCCCCCACGCCCAAGTCCTTAGTGCAAATCGCCTTTGCATTGACTGTGCTCTGGGCTTAGCTCTATCTGGTTGACCCTTGGAGGGTCATTTCCATCTTGGGTGAGTAGGTGGTGTTTCGTTGGCAGTAGAGGTGCTGATGGTTTCTGTTTGTGCGTCCATGACCACTCCATTCTCTGCCCCCCCCCCCCCCCCACATACAGATTGTGCCGTCGGCTCATTACATTCATATACATTCAAGTCCAAAAAAAAATTAGTATTTACAGTATTACATTCGTGGTACTGCAGTGAGGCAAGTACATTTGAATGGTGAGGTACATACTTGGAGTATACTTGGAGTCAGTGCTGGGGTCAGCACCGGTGCATGAGGACAAACTAGTGTCAGAACTGTTGGATGGTGTCCAGGTAGTCTGGTGGCAGCGCAGTGCCCAGTGCTGGCAGTGGGAACCTGGTTGGCTCAAGTTGCCTGCTCTCGGGGCTTTTGCCATTGCTTCTAGCGTCGGGCAGTTTCACAGATGCCTGTGACCTCCCTGTCCTCTCCTTGTGCCCCGGGTCACTGCTGCTCCCTGAGGAGCAGTCGTCTAGCAGTGCACAGGGAACTGCTGACTCGCTTACCTGGGCGTTATTTGGTTTGGGATCCTGGCTGGTCCCAGTCCCATTTGGGAGAACCGTTGCGGGTGACCCTTCGTTTCTGGGTGTGGCCTTGGTGGTGATAGGGTCTGAGGGCTGTGCCTTAGCATGGTTTGCTCTTTCAGGCTCGTGGCGGTTGGTGCCATCGGGTGCCTGAGAGGTGGAGCCGATCAGGGGCAGGGTATCGATACCGGTGCCGCTGCCCTCCTGAGATCGCTTGCTCTGCAGCTTGTATATGGTAGCTGCTTGTGGCCACACTCTGTGGTGCATCACTCTGGTCCCAGGGAGGCAGGCTACAGCATTGGGTAGGTCGCTGGACCTGTGTGCTCTCGATGGGTGTTTGCCCGCTGCATTGACTGTATGCAGTTGAAATCCTACATCGCATAATGTTTCATTACTTATTATAAATAACCTGTAGCTCCGATCGCAATCGTGTGACTTTTCCTTGCTTATTGCATGTACACAACTCTGATCATCAATTACACATTTTACATCTAACTCACAGTTGCTATTACATTGATTTAAAGGGACAGTTTCACACTCTCAGTGTGGTGAGTTGCTGGCCTCCTTTAAGAGAGCCTTGCTATCTTTACCCCAATCCTCTTCTTCGCTTGGTGCCACGTTTTGCTCCATCAGCGCTGCACCTCGTGGTCTGGCCGCCACCATCTTTTTCTTCAGCGCCTCAGCTTGTGGTTTGGGCGCCATCTTTCTTCCATCCACGATGTCGACTGCTGTGATCCTCTTCTCCCCGGGTTCTTCCACCAAGGCTGAGAAGTCGCCTCTGGATCCGATTTTCTTCCTCCAGAGTCCTGCCACCAGAGCCCGGGAGGTGCGCTCGGGTCGTCTCAGCTGGATCACCTCCACGCAGTCGTGCTGGGCGGTCTATGCCTCGGGTGCTGTGCTGGTCTGCTCTCTGGTGCCGGTTCCAACCTCAGGTGAGGGATTGTTTTGCCTCTGAGCGCGGAGGACGTCGATAGCTGATGGGATGAAATCGTCCCCACTCCAATGGATCTTCTCCATCCACCTTCTTCCGAGTAGCGTTGGTCCATCACCTGCAACAATCCACAGTGGTAACTTGTGCACCGCGCCATCATGGAGTACCTTTACATCCCTACCAACGACTAGGATAAGTTCATTGGTGTAGGTGCACAGCTTTGCCTGAACCGGGACCAACTTGGGTCGTTCAGCCTGATTGTCCCATAGCCTCTCAAAGGCTTCTTGATTCATTACTGATTGGCTCGCACCCGTGTCCACTATCATGAAGACTGGAACACCATTTATCGCGACTTCCACCCTCAACAGAGAACATTCGGTGGTGCAGGTAAACATGCCATATACCTCATCGTGGTATATCGCTTCATAATCCGCATTGGATTCATGGCCATCTGCAGGCTCTTCATCAACACAGTGAGTCATATTACTTGTACACATTCACTGGAGGTCGCCCTTTGTGTTGCAGCCTTTACATACATAGTCTTTAAAACAGCACTGGTGAGCCCTGTGATTCCCTCCACAACGCCAGCATGGTGCTACTCGATTAGCCCTCCTCAGCGGACTCTGAGTTAAGGGACTCGTGGGGCTGTTCTCTCTCCCCTGAGAAGATTTACGTTCTACAGTCGAGCCTCTAAAAGGCGCCACTCTGTGTACAGTACTTGCTGGGTTTGAGTCCTGAGGATGAGTCAACCGCTAGAGCCGCAGGTCGAGGTCATGAATGCTTGGCTCACAGAGATGGCTTTCTGCAGTGTGACTGTGGTATCCGCAGATAGTAGCTTATGAAGAAGGTCCTCATGGTCGATTCCGATGACAAAGATGTCCCGCAGCGCTTTGGTGAGGTGGTCGCCGAAATCACACGGTGCTGCCAGCCTCCTGAGGTCTGCAGCATATTTCGCGATTTCCTGGCCTTTGGGCCGTCGATGGTGTAAAACCGGTGTCTGGCTGTGAGGATGCTCTCTTTGGGCTTGAGTTGTTCTTGGATCAGCATTACAAGCAACTCGTACATCTTGGTCGTTGTCTTCGCTGGTGCCAGCAAGTCCCTGACAAGGCCATAGACGGTGGGCCCACAACTGGTTAGCAGGAGAGCTCTGCGCTTATCAGCCAGTGTGGCAGTTTGTCGCCTGCCAGGTCATTTGCTGTGAAGAAATGGTCGAGCCTCTCCACAAAGGCATCCTAATCATCACCATCAGTGAACTTCTGCAACATACCAAAGTTAGCCATTTTCGCGTGAAGGTCCGTAATCTCGTTGCCAATTGTTATGTTTTCAGATGCTCTGATAATGACTCCACGGGACTTGAACTGTAGTGACCTTAGTCCATTTAATGTAACTCCAGAGTGAGGATCACACATGGAGGCCTGCCTTTTATACTAGGCCTGGCACACCTGTACAGGTAACCTAAAAGTCTCCCACTGCAGTGCCCTCTGGTGGCACACCTTATAATAGTACAAGCAGTAACCATGTAGGATACACGACACTAATTATACTTTTTTTGTTCCATTGATGGGGACCGATGTTTGTGCTGGAACCAGAGGGAAATGTTTACAGGGGCTTTGATGGAGTTAGTCAGTTAATCAAGTGAATGACTCACCTGTTCAGCTGGTAGTTACTGAAGAGCAAACAGGGAAAATAACGTCGCTGGGCAGATCTACACTTGACATCTTCAGTAAGATCTACAAATCCACCATGGGAAGTAAAGGGGAGAAAAACTAGCTATTACAATCATGCAAATAGTCTTGTATAATCATGTTAATAACTAATGATAAAGATTTTAGGAAGGAAATAATAAACAAATAAATAAAGTACTTATATTTTATAGGAAATAATTGAATAAGAGGCTTTGAGAAGAGAATCATAGAATCTTACAGCACAGGAGGAGGCCATTCGGGGCATCATTCCTGTGCCAGCCTTGACATACTTCCTAAAGTGAGGAGCCCAGAAATGGATACAGTACTCCAGCTGGGGCGTAACCCGTGTTTTATAAAGGTTTAGCATAACTTCCATGCTTTTGTACTCTATGGCCTTTGGCGTCTGGGCTGGCAGCTCCTTACTGAGCTGCTCTTCTCATCAACTGTATCCTTGGTCATTCAGTGCCATCCTTTGCCCAATCTTGTTTCTTCCATTGCTTAAAATACCCTGGCTCTGATATTGAAGGTACTTCAGCCTAAATTACAAGTTCAAACTACAAGTTTAAAGCTACTCCTGCAGAGTCTCCACTGCCTATCCCCTGACCCTGCATGTCTTTGTTCTCACTGAGCTCTTTCAACTGCTAGAACTCTGCTGAAACTTGACTTCCATCACTTGGATTCCTCTGCCAACAGGACTACTCTACTGACTACTGTTTGACTCAGCTGCTGTGATTCTGCTCTGCTTCTCAGTCGTTTCAAGTCTTAACCTGCTAAATTCTTTTCTCAAATTGGTTTCCGATTGGATTTCTCTGGACTACATTTCTGCTTTGAACTACACTGGATTACACCACTACATTTCTGCACTGGACTACAATGGATTACACTGTAAGACTTACCAGCTGTGTCTCTAACTGCTGCTAAAGATTTTTTTTTAAATAGCTTTTACCGTCTCTCTGCTGAACATAAGAACATCAGAAATAGGAGCAGGAGTAGGCGATATGGGGCCCCTTGAGCCTGCTCCACCATTCAATAAGATCATGGCTGATCTGATCTTGGCCACTTTCCTGCCTGCTCCCCATAACACTTGACTTTGTTGGCTTCTGGCTAGCAGTTGCTGCTTCACTTGCTGTCCGGTGACTCATTTTACTGGTTTTTGAGCTTTGCTGGTCGCTGTCTTGTGGTTTTACATTTTACATTTTCTCCGCCGCTTTGATTTACGGTGACCTCCAACTTGCGTCAATTTCGCCATCATCATCGACTCTCATTCCTATGGCAACAACCTCCATCCTTGATCTCTCTACCCTTTAAATAGCTTTTGGACTTTACTGCGTATGAAAGCATGGATCTTATACTAAACATCCGTAAGACAAAGGTCCTCCACCAAACTGACCCCGCCACACAGCACTGCCCCTCCGGTCATCAAAATCCACGGCATGGCCTTGGACAACGTGGACCACTTTCCATACCTCAGGAGCCTACTATCAGCAAGGGCAGACATCGACGACAATGTCCAACACCACCTCCAGTGCACCAACACAGCCTTCGGTCATCTGAGGAAGAGAGTGTTTGAAGACCAGGACCTTAAATCTGGCACCAAGCTTATGGCCTACAGGGCTGTAGTGGCACCCGCCCTCCTATATGGCTCAGAGACATGGACCATATACAGTAGACACCTCAAAGCACTGGAGAAATACCACCAACGCTGCCTCCGCAAGATGCTGCAGATCCACTGGGAGGATAGACGCACCAATGTCAGTGTTCTTGATCAGGCCAACATCCCCAGCATCAAAATACTGACCACACTCGACCAGCTCCGTTGGGCCGGCCACATCGTCTGCATATCCGACGTGAGACTCCCTAAGCAAGTGCTCTATTCGGAACTCCTACACGGCAAGCGAGCTCCAGGTAGGCAGAGGAAACATTTCAAGGGCACACTCAAAACCTCTTTGATAAAGTGCAACATCCCCACCAGCCCCTGGGAATCCCTAGCTCAAGACCGCCCTAAGTAGAGGAAGAGCATCCAGGAGGGCGCTGAGCACCTCGAGTCTCATCACTGACAGCATGCAGAAAAGAAGCGCAGGCAGCGGAAGGAGCGTGCGGAAAACCAGACTCCCCACCCACCCTTTCCTTCAACCACTGTCTGCCCCACCTGTGACAGAGACTGTAATTCCTGTATTGGACTGTACAGTCACCTGAGAACTCATTTTTAGAGTGGAAGTAAGTCTTCATCGATTTCGAGGGACTGCCTATGATGACACCTGTCTCTGAATCTGGACAGCGGTTCGTCGATGCTCCTGCTTACAGCGGTTTTGTCCCTCCGTTGGACTCTGACTTTGTCCCTGGTCTCCCTATTATTGTCTCTAACCTATTCTCTGCTACCAGGAAATATGCATCCCGTTAATTACTACATAACCAGGCCTATTTAACATAAGCTTTTCCCTGTGTCCATTTGTGTGCGCATTTTTGCTGCCACTCCGGACCCGAGCTGTTCATTTATTTTTCCGTGCTTTTCTCCTCCCTTTTCCTTTTCTCTCTATCCCTCCCTGACCATTCTCTCCTGTCATTATGCCTCCTTTCATCTCTCCTCTCTCAGCTACTCTGTCCACCCAAATCCCTACCTCAATCCTTCATTACTCTTCGACCTTCCGACTCTCCTGCTGCCATCCCAGGCTTGACTCCCTCTTAGATAAGCCGACAGCTTCCCTCTGTGCCTCACTTGGCATCCAACGAAAGGCCCATCGAGGCAATCGTTGCTGCCTCGTGACAAGCAGCAACCCCAATTGTCCCATCCTCTCTCACTGAGCGTCCTGCCCAACGCGCCCACTGGGGCCAATCTTACCAATCTCCTCCCCGTCCAACTCACCCCTCTCAGCGCTGACCCTGTTGATGCTAGCAGTGGGTCAGCTATCATCGATCCGCTCCACATCTCCCTTCAGAATGTCCGTTCACTTGCAAACAAGGCCTTTGCCATCCATGAGCTTATCGTGGATGATTGCATCAACATCATGGCCCTCACAAAAACTTGGTTGAGGGGTGATGGCACCTTACCCTTAAATGAAGCCTCCCCGCCTAGCTATGCCTTCCACCATTTGCCCCGCTCAGACCACCGTGGTCGCGGTGTGGCTCTCATCACCAAGTTACAACTTGATCTGTCCCCCTACTTCTCTGGCACTTTCTCTTCCTTTGTGTTGTGTCCTTAGATGCTCTAACAATGACTCCACGAGGCAGTGTTGTACTTGAACTATAGTGACCTTAGTCCTTTATTAGTTAACTCCAGAATGAGGATCACACCTGGTGGCCTGCCTTTTATACTACGCCAGGCACACCTGTACAGGTAACCTACGAGTCTCCCACTGCTGTGCCCTCTGGTGGCACACCTTAATATAGTACTAACAGTGGCCATGTAAGATACATGACACTTTGAACATCACACCTTACTCCACCCCTCTCACCTCTCATTTAAAATTCTCATTCTCTACCGCAAACTCAAGTAACATACCGAGATATCTTCATTGCTTTCCTCCCCCAGGCTCTGCACCGAGTGCCTTCTCATCCTCAGTGATTTCAATCTCCATCTCAATTCATCATGCTCTCTCTCCTCTGAGTTCACTAGCCTCCTATCCTCCCTTAATCTCTCCCTCCATGTAAACTCCAACCCATATTCACGGCCATCCCCTCGACCTTGCCATGTCTCGTAGCCTTGCTACTCCCATTGTGTCAAGCACTGATAAGGCCGCCTCTGACCACTTCCTCATATTGCTCTCCACACACTTCCCCCTTCCTACCAATCCCACAAACCCTACCTCCTTCTGTGTCCACCCCTGTAAAAAAAATTCTCCCAATTCTCTTACAACAGCACTACGAGATCTCAACTGTCCAACCTTTGGCCCTCCATTCATCACGAATTTTCTGCATCTACCGATCTGCTCAATCTTACCTCACCATCACTTTTGATGCCCTGGTCCCTATTAAAACAATTACTCTCTCTCACCCTGGCCATTCCACCTGGTATGGCCCTCATCTTCGCTCCCTTAAGTCCACGGGACGCAAACTTGAACGGATGTGACGGACAACTGGTTTAGCCATTCACCACCAGTTCTGGCTGGACTACATAAAGCATTATTGGGTCCTACTCTTGTCTGCCAAAACTGCTCACTATTCCAGGATCATTCTGGAATGCAAAGATAAACCTCGGCTTTTATTCCCCACTGCTAACCATCTTCTTAAACCCCTCTCCCCTGTCTCCACCACACACACAGACAATAAGTGTGAGGAGCTCGTAGATTTCTTTGTCTTTAAGATTTAAACCATCCGTTCAGTCGTCTCTGCCACTTCCCTTCCCTTCCTTAGCCCAGTGGGCCAAACTTCCTCTAAGGACCCCCCCCCCCCCACTGTCCTAGCCCTAAACTCGCATGTTGCACAAGTTTCTTTTTGATCTCCCCTTATGACCTCTCCGTGCTCATCTTGTCCATGAGACCCACTTCGACCGTATTCCCACCAAACTGCTGACCACCCAACTTCCTTTTCTGGCTCCCATGTTAGCCGATATTGTTAACAGTTCTCTGTCCTCAGGTACTGTCCCCCTGTATATTAAATCTGCTGTCATCACCCCTCTCCTCAAAAGAACAACCTTTGACCCCTCCATCCTTGCAAACTACTGCTCCCATCTCCAACCTCCCTTTCCTCTCCAAAGTCCTTGAACGTGTTGCCGCCTCCCAAATCTGTGCCCATCTTTCCTGCAACTCCATGTTTGAATCCCTCCAATCAGGTTTCTGCACAGTACCGAAGCAGCTCTCATCAAAGTCAAAAATTACATCCTTTGTGATTGTGACAAAGGTAAACTATTCCTCCTCATCCTTCTTGACTTGTCTGCAGCGTTTGACACGGTTGATCACTCCATTCTTCTTCAATGCCTCTCCACCTGGTTGGGACTGTACTCACATGGTTCCATTCTTATCTATTTACTCGTAGCCAGAGAAACACCTGCTATGTTTCTCTTCCCGCTCCCACATCATTACCTCCAGTGTCCCCTGCTATCTATCCTTGTCCCCCTCCTGCTTCTCATGTTGCCCCTTAGTGACATCATCTGAAAACACGTCAGTTTCCCAGCTCTACCTCACTACCACTCTGCTCGACCCCTCCATGGTCTCGAAATAGTCAGACTGCTTGTCTTGCATTCAGTTCTGGATGAGCAGAAATTGTCTCCAATTAAATATTGGGAAGACCGAAGCCATTGTTTTTGGTCTCCGCCACAAACTCCGTTCCCTAGCCACTGACTCCATCCCTCTCCCTAACATCTGTCTGAGGCTGAATCAGACTGTTCACAACCTTGGTGTCATATTTAACCCTGAACTGAGTTTCCAACCACATATCCACAGCATAACTAAGACCGCCTATTTCCCCCTTCGTAACATTGCCCGTCTCCGCCCGTGCCTCAGCTCACCCGCTGCTGAAATCCTCATCCATGCTGTTGTTACCTCCATACTTGACTGTTTCAATGCATTCCTGGCTGGCCTCCCACATTCTACCCTACATAAACTTAAGATGATCCAAACCTTGGCTGCCCATGTCCTAATTCGCACCAAGTTCCATTCACCCATCATCATCATCATAGGCAGTCCCTCAGAATCGAGGAAGACTTGCTTCCGCTCTTAACGTGAGTTCTCAGGTGGCTGTACAGTCCAATATGAGAGCCACAGTCTCTGTCACAGGTGGGACAGATAGTCATTGAGGGAAGGGGTGGGTGGAACTGGTTTGCCATACGCTTCTTCCACTGCCCGCGCTTGATCTCTGCATGCTCTCGGCGACAAGACTCGAGGTGCTCAGTGCCCTCCAGAATACACTTCCTCCACTTAGGGTGGTCTTTGGCCAGGGACTCCCAGGTGTCAGTGGGGATGTTACAATTTATCAGGGAGGCTTTGAGGGTGTCCTTGTAACGTTTCTGCTTCCCACCTTTGGCTTGTTTGCCGTGAAGGAGTTCCGAGTAGAATAGTCTCGTGTCAGTCATGCGGACTTTGTGGCATGTGGCCTGCCCAGCGGAGCTGATCAAGTGTGGTCAGTGCTTCAATACTGGGGATATTGGCCTGGTTGAGGATGGTAACATGGGTGCGTCTGTCCTCCCAGGGGATTTGTAGGATGTTGCGGAGACATCGTTGGTAGTATTTTTCCAGCGACTTGAGGTGTCTATTGTACATGGTCCATGTTTCTGAGCCATACAGGAGGGCGGGTATTACTACAGCCCTGTAGACCATGAGTTTGGTGGCAGTTTTGAGGGCCTGGTCTTCAAACACTCTTTTCCTCAGGCGGCTGAAGGCTACACTGGCGCACTTGAGGCGGTGTTTGATCTCGTCGTCAATGCCTGCTCTTGTTAATAGGAGGCTCCCGAGATATGGGAATATCTACATTGGCTCCTGGTTAAGCAACACTTCGATTTCAAAATTCTCAACCTTGTTTTCAAATCCCTCAATGGCCTCACCCCTCCCTATCTCTGTGATCTCCTCCGGCCCCACAACGCCCTCTGAGATATTTACAGTCCTCGAATTCTGCCCTCTTGAGCATCCCTGATTACAATCGTTCAACCATTGGTGGTCATGCCTTCTGTTGCCCAGGCCCTAAGCTCTGGACTTCCCGGCCTAAACCTCTCTGCCTCTCTTTCCTCCTTTAAGATGCTCCTAAATTGTAAGGGGAATAGATAGGCGTTTCTGCGGCCGCAAACAAGACTCCAGGATAGTATGTTGCCTCCCTGGTGCAAGGGTCAAGGATGTCTCAGAGCAGGTGCAGGGCGTTCTGAAAAGGGAGGGTGCACAGTCAGTTGTCGTGGTGCACATTGGTACCAACGATATAGGTAAAAAATGGGATGAAGTCCTACGGGAGGAATTTAAGGAGCTAGGAGCTAAATTAAAAAGTAGGACCTCAAAAGTAGTAATCTTGGGATTGCTACCAGTGCCATGTGCTAGTCAGAGTAGGAATCGCAGGATAGCTCAGATGAATACGTGGCTTGAGCAGTGGTGCAGCAGGGAGGGATTCAAATTCCTGGGGCATTGGAACCGGTTCTAGGGGAGATGGGACCAGTACAAACCAGATGGTCTGCACCTAGGCAGGACCGGAACCAATGTCCGAGGAGGAGTGTTTGCTCGTGCTGTTGGGGAGGAGTTAAACTAATATGGCAGGGGGATGGGAACCAATGCAGGGAGACAGAGGGAAACAAAATGGAGACAGAAGCAAAAGACAGAAAGGAGATGAGTAAAAGTGGAGGGCAGAGAAACCCAGGGCAAGAAACAAAAAGGGCCACTTTGCAGCAAAATTCTAAAGGGTCCAAGTGTGTTAAAAAGGCAAGCCTGTAGGCTCTGTGCTTCAATGCGAAGAGTATTCGGAATAAGGTGGACGAATTAACTGTGCAGATAGCAGTTAACGGATACGATGTGGTTGGCATCACAGAGAGATGGCTCCAGGGTGACCAAGGCTGGGAACTCAACATCCAAGGGTATTCAACATTTAGACAGAAAGGAAAAGGAGGCGGGGTGGCGTTCCTGGTTAAAGAAGAAATTAATGCAATTGTAAGGAAAGACATTAGCTTGGATGATGTGGAATTGGTATGGGTGGAGCTATGGAATACCAAGGGGCAGAAAACGCTAGTGGGAGTTGTGTACAGACCTCCAAACAGTAGTAGTGATGTTGGGGAGGGCATCAAACAGGAAATTAGGGGTGCATGCAATAAAGGTGCAGCAGTTATCATGGGTGACTTTAATATGCACATAGATTGAGCTAACCAAACTGGAAACAATACGGTGGAGGAGGATTTCCTGGAGTGCATAAGGGATGGTTTTCTGGACCAATATGTCGAGGAACCAACTAGGGGGAGGCCATCTTAGACTGCGTGTTGTGTAATGAGAGAGTATTAATTAGCAATGTCGTTGTGCGAGGCGCCTTGGGGAAGAGTGACCATAATATGGTGGAATTCTACATTAGGATGGAGAATGAAACAGTTAATTCAGAGACCATGGTCCAGAACTTAAAGAAGGGTAACTTTGAAGGTATGAGGCATGAATTGGTTAGTATAGATTGGCAAATGATACTTAAGGGGTTGACTGTGGATGGGCAATGGCAGACATTTAGAGACCGCATGGATGAACTACAACAATTGTACATCTCTGTCTGGCGTAAAAATAAAAAAGAGAAGGTGGCTCAACCATGGCTATCAAGAGAAATCAGGGATAGTATTAAAGCCAAGGAAGTGGCATACAAATTGGCCAGAAATAGCAGCGAACCTCGGGACTGGTAGAAATTTAGAATTCAGCAGAGGAGGACAAAGGGTTTCATTAGGGCAGGAAAAATAAAGTACGAGAGGAAGCTTGCAGGGAACATTAAGACGGACTGCAAAAGCTTCTATAGATATGTAAAGAGAAAAAGGTTAGCAAAGCAGTAAGAATCAAGGGAAGTCATAACTGGGAACAAAGAAATGGCAGACCAATTGAACAAGTACTTTGGTTCGGTATTCACTAAGGAGGACACAAGGAGGATATAAAAGGGGTCAGAGGGTCGAGTAAGAAGGAGGAACTGAGGGAAATCCTTATTGGTCGGGAAATTGTGTTGGGGAAATTAATGGGTTTGAAGGCCGATAAATCCCCAGGGCCTGATGGACTGCATCCCAGAGTACTTAAGGAGGTGGCCTTGGAAATAGCGGATGCATTGACAGTCATTTTCCAACATTCCATAGACTCTGGATCAGTTCCTATGGAGTGGAGGGTAACCAATGTAACCCCACTTTTTAAAAAGGAGGGAGAGAGAAAACCGGGAATTATAGACCTGTCAGCCTGACATCGGTAGTGGGTAAAATGATGGAATCAATTATTAAGGATGTAATAGCAGTGCATTTGGAAAGAGGTGACATGATAGGTCCAAGTCAGCATGGATTTGTGAAAGGGAAATCATGATTGACAAATCTTCTGGAATTTTTTGAGGATGTTTCCAGTAGAGTGGACAAGGGAGAACCAGTTGATGTGGTGTATTTGGACTTTCAGAAGGCTTTCGACAAGGTCCCACACAAGAGATTAATGTGCAAAGTTAAAGCACATGGGATTGGGGGTAGTGTGCTGACGTGGATTGAGAACTGGTTAGCAGACAGGAAGCAAAGAGTAGGAGTAAATGGGTACTTTTCAGAATGGCAGGCAGTGACTAGTGGGGTACCGCAATGTTCTGTGCTGGGGCCCCAGTTGTTTACATTGTACATTAATGATTTAGATGAGGGGATTAAATGTAGTATCTCCAAATTTGCAGATGACACTAAGTTGGGTGGCAGTGTGAGCTGCAAGGAGGATGCTATGAGGCTGCAGATTGACTTGGATAGGTTAGGTGAGTGGGAAAATGCATGGCAGATGAAGTATAATGTGAATAAATGAGAGATTATCCACTTTGGTGGTAAAAACAGAGAGACAGACTATTATCTGAATGGTGACAAATTAGGAAAAGGGGAGGTGCAACGAGACCTGGGTGTCATGGTACATCAGTCATTGAAGGTTGGCATGCAGGTACAGCAGGCGGTTAAGAAAGCAAATGGCATGTTGGCCTTCATAGCGAGGGGATTTGAGTACAGGGGCAGGGAGGTGTTACTACAGTTGTACAGGGCCTTGGTGAGGCCACACCTGGAGTATTGTGTACAGTTTTGGTCTCCTAACTTGAGGAAGGACATTCTTGCTATTGAGGGAGTGCAGCAAAGGTTCACCAGACTGATTCCTGGAATGGCGGGACTGACATATCAAGAAAGACTGGATCAACTGGGCTTGTATTCACTGGCGTTCAGAAGAATGAAAGGGGATCTCATAGAAACGTTTAAAATTCTGACGGGTTTAGACAGGGTAGATGCAGGAAGAATGTTCCCAATGTTGGGGAAGTCCAGAACCAGGGGTCACAGTCTAATGATAAGGGGTAAGCCATTTAGGACCGAGATGAGGAGAAACTTCTTCACCCAGACAGTGGTGAACCTGTGGAATTCTCTACCACAGAAAGTTGTTGAGGCCAATTCACTAAATATATTCAAAAAGGAGTTAGATGTAGTCCTTACTACTAGGGGGATCAAGGGGTATGGCGAGAAAGCAGGAATGGTGTACTGATGTTGCATGTTCAGCCATGATCTCATTGAATGGCGGTGCAGGCTCGAAGGGCCGAATGGCCTACTCCTGCACCTATTTTCTATGTTTCTATGTTAAAACCTACTTCTAAGACCAAGCTTTTGGTCATCTCCCTAATTTCTCCTTATGTGGTTCGGTGTCAATTTTTTTGTCTTATAGTACTTCTGTGAAGTGCCTTGGTATGTTTGACTACATTAAAGGTGTTATTTAAATACAATTTTTTGTTGTTGTTGTTGTTGCTATGTCTCTGTTTATAAAACCAAACATCCCTGTGCCTTTTTAGCAGCCTTCTCAACTTGTCCTGCCACCTTCAAAGACTTGTGTGCACAGGTCTCTACGTTCCTGCACCCCCTTTAAAATTGTAGCAACTAGTGTTATAAATATTTGATTTGTTTGGCCTCTGGCCTTCAGTATTAGTAAGTTGTATAAGGGGCAATTCTCTGATCTGTGGTTCCCAGCAGGCAGCAACACTCACAGGGAATACGTATTGGAAATTCATTAATTTTAATGGATACAAAATTACGAGCTGCTTGCCCGTGACTTTCTGTGCTACACTTCCTGTGAGCATCAGATCGTGGTATCACCCCTGTAATACCTTGAGTCAGCTACCTGATATATGTCAGCATATTTGCAAATCACTGTTATGTTTGAGCTGAAGTGGGACCACAGTAAACATCAGAAACCTCACTCTGAGTCCCAAACTCTCCGCCAGCAATCTACAAGAGATTTACCACTATATAGTCACTTATTTTGGGCGGGACTAGGCACTAGAATTAAATGGACTTTCAGTTTAATGTTCAATTTAAGATATCCACTCTGCCCCACAGGAGTAATGGAAGAATCTGCAAGCTTTATAAATGATTCTTGATCTCCAGCATCAGTGGGGAGAGATTTTTCTTTAGCATGGGATATCAACAACTTCAGCAATCGCCTCTGGAGGACAGTGGTTAGGGAACGCTAGTAACTGATGGGGAAACAACCTCTGGATAAGAACATTTTTTGAGGTGCAAAGGACAAAAAAAGGGAAACATAATGAGACTCATTATAATGAGCAATGACAAGCTGTGTGTTATTATTCAGGAATCATGAGGAAAATTGTTGGGGTTGTTTTCCCTGTGACGGGAAAAGAAGAACATTTGATGGAAGGGGTAAGATGTAAGATCAGGGCCCCATACAATCCACAGGTCCAGAGACCAGAGACATATGAAGTACATTGGTTGCCAGCCTCATGATTGAAGAGGACAATTGAGGAATAATTTTCCGATTTTGTGCCCCAGATGGGGTAGCTCACCCACCAGCACTGCATTTGGGCACATGCCATGCATGGTTTGTCTTCCATTATGGTTGGAAAATTATGCACATCCTGCACCTGAATTTCTCTCTATGTAGTCCCAGCTGGCAATGTTCCCTGCGGGAGTGCAAAATTGGTACATTACTCCTATAGAAAGAGCGAGACATGACTAATGGGCCAAGGCCCATAATGCAGGGCACCACCTCGCTCAAAAAGTAATAGAGAAAACAGGACAACCTGTATTTTTCTCAATGCGGGAATGTCAGCTTTAGATTGGCACGGTGAGACTTCTGCCCACCCAATGAATGTGTCTCTGATCCTGGCAAATTTCCAGGGGGTTTGCCGAATTTAAATGTTTTTTCGAAGAGCTCCTGAAGATATCCCCGCCTTTGCTTTGGGAGCTTGCCACTGGGACGAGGGATACAGCAGCTGCTACGCCAGAGAAATGCCTGAGCTTAAAAGAGAAGGCAACTTCTGACTTTCTAGAAAAGGGTTTGCTGCCTCCTGCTGACTGGCACATGCCACCGATGTGCAACTGCAAAACCATTGTCCCACATTACATTACTGATCCTTGTTTGGCAGCTGGTGTTATTCCTATCATTGCACTTCCCCTAGCAGTACTGGCCACTTGTTGAATGCTGGCACTGTAAGTATTCAGCGTTGCTAAGGTGATAATGACAGATAATGTGATGTGATGTATGATATCCCCTGTCATTATTGCCTAATTTGAATGTGCTCCCCATATTTGGGCTGGTGCAGCTGATGTCTGACATCATTTCCAGCAGAAGATATATGTGGTGCCAATATGGGCTAAAAGCTGGAGTAATGGGTCCCCTTATTATCTGCCCCCCTCTGACTCATTGGTGCTAAACGTCAGATGAGATACTAAACCGAGGCCCTGTCTGCACCTTCAGGTGGAAGTAAAAGATCCCATGGCACTATTTCAAAGAAGAGCAGGGGAGCTATCCTCGGTTTCCTGGCCAACATTTATCCCTCAATCAACATCACTAAAACAGGTTCTCTGCTCGTTACCACATTGCTGTATGTGGGAGCTTGCTGTGTGCAAATTGGCTGCCACGTTTCCTAATTACAACAGTGACTACTCTTCAAAAAGTACATCACAGGCTGTACTTTGAGGCTGGTGGTTGTGAAAGACACTATAGAAGTCTTTCTTTTTAAAGCAGTAGTAAAATCGTGTCTGATAAATCAAATACTGCCCAGGTTTTGGCAAAGTTGGATTTTAAAAGCCTGTACATTGTAGGAGGAAGCGAAAGCTAAAGGAGATAGAAGTTTCATAGTTTTGTGGTCTTCCATTCCCCTTTTGAAGTATTGCTGTAATCGTTGATGGAATCCCCAATTTAATATCTCCTGAACAAAAATAGCTGGTCAAAAAACTTTGAAAGAAGAATGTTAGATTTAAAGCCATATTCCTAATCTCATTAATAAAAAAGTGGATTAAACATGGCCTTTGATTTTCCTCAGTTTACTCTCTACTCAACCAGCCATCTAAACTTACCAGAATATCATCAAATGTATACCTAAACATGGGGAGTGCACAGATAATGTCCCTTTATCTATTGTCAGTGACCAACATAAATCAGATCAGGAATACATTAAATGGAATATAAACCTTAAATGTTTCTCAGCAAGATTTATTGTTGAAGAGAGTCAACAAATAGATTACACATCTTCACTACCGAATTATTTAAAAAGGGCAAGAACAGTTAAATGCAGGAGGCCTTACCCGCGTCGGGTATATTGAAACAGAGTTCGTACCTGCTCCTGAGTGATGCAGACTGTGTCAGAAGGCAGCGTTTCCGCAAAGAAGTTCTAACTGAAATCTGTGAATTAGTAAAAGCAGACCTGCAACCTAGAAGCATCAGGAGGACTGCTTTGTCAGTTGAAGTGAAGGTTACAGCTGCACTTTCATTCTATGTGTTATGTATTTAACCCCTTGTAACCTGTATTACACTACCACCAGAGGGCCTACCTGTTGGAGTCCCAAGGAATCCCAGCATCCCTTGAGAGCACGGTATATAAGCAGGCCACCCACGAGGTACCTGCACTCTGGGTTCTTATTAAAGGAGCTAAGGTCACACTTGCTCATTGTACACAGTACTCAGTTTCATCCTTTATTATGAACACATCAATTGGCGACGAGGTAACGAACAACCGCATAAAAATGCAAAGAGCAGTTGGTATCCTGGAGAAGTTCACAGAAGGGGACAATTGGGAAACCTTCATGGAGAGACTTGACCAACACTTTGTGGCCAACGAGCTGGAAGGGGACGAGAACATTACCAAACGAAGGGCGATCCTCCTAACTGTCTGTGGGGCAACAACCTATGGCCTCATGAAGAATCTCCTAGCTCCGGTAAAACCAACAGCTAAATCCTTTGAAGAATTGTGTACGCTGGTCCGGGAGCACCTAAATCCTAAGGAAAGCGTTTTGATGGCGAGATATCGGCTCTACACATGTCAACGGTCGGAGGGCCAGGAAGTGGCGAGCTGTGTCACCGAACTAAGGTGCCTCGCAGGACATTGCGAATTTGAGGGATTCCTAGAACAAATGCTTTGAGAGTTTTTTGTACTGGGCATTGGCCATGAGGTAATTCTTCGCAAACTATTGACTGTAGAAACTCCGAATCTAAGTAAAGCCATAACGATAGCCTAGGCATTTATGTCCACCAGCGACAACACCAAACAGATTTCACAGAGTAAAGACGTTTCGGCCAGTATTGTGCACAAAGTAACGTCGTTTTCAAGCAGGAATATACATGGCAGAAAGTACACCCCGGCTGCTGCTGCACCACCTCAGGTGACCCAGAGTCCGCCATCAATTGTTAATGCGAGGCAGTTAACACCTTGTTGGTGCTGTGGAGGTGATCATCAGCCCCATCAATGCAGCTTCAAGCACTATGCGTTCAATGGTTGCAGAACAATGGGACACCTCCAGCGAGTGTGTAGATGAGCTGCAAACCCTGCAAACCACCACGTTGTAGAGGAAGATCGATCCACTGTGGATCAGGCTGAATTGGAGACTAGTACCGAGGAGGCAGAAGTGTACGGGGTACACACATTCACGATGAAATGTCCACCGATAATGTTGAAAGTTGAACTGAACGGAACTGGACATGGGTGCGAGTCAGTCCATAATGAGTAAAAAGGCATTTGACAGGCTGTGGGGTAACAAGGCACACAGGCCCAAGCTCAGCCCCATTCACACCAAATTAAGGACTTACACCAAGGAACTAATCTCTGTAATTGGCAGTACAGAAGTCAAAGTCTCTTATGATGGAGCAGTGCACGAACTCCCGCTGTGGATTGTGCCAGGGGATGGCCCCACATTGTTTGGCAGAAGCTGGCTGGGAAAAATCCGCTGGAACTGGGACGACATCCGAGCGCTTTCATCTGCTGCCGACGCCTCTTGTGCCCAAGTTCTGAGCAGGTTTCCATCGTTGTTCGAGCCAGGCATTGGAAGCTTCTCGTGGGCGAAAGTGCAGATCCATTTGGTTCCCGGTACGCGACCCATCCACCACAAGGCACGGGCGGTACCATATATGATGCGTGAGAAAATGGAAATTGAGCTGGACAGGCTGCAGCGAGAAGGCATCATCGCGCTGGTGGAATTCAACGAGTGGGCCAGTCCGATTGTCCCAGTACTTAAAGAGGATGACACAGTCAGAATTTGTGGGGACTATAAAGTAATGATTAACCGTTTGTCGCTACAGGACCAGTACCCACTACCCAAGGCAGACGACATATTTGCGACCCTGGCTGGAGGGAAGACGTTCACCAAGCTGGACCTGACCTCAGCCTACATAATGCAGGAGCTGGAGGAGTCTTCGAAAGGCCTCACCTACATCAACACACACAAAGGTCTGTTCATCTATAACAGATGCCCGTTTTGGATTCGGTCGGCCGCGGCAATCTTCCAAAGGAACATGGAGAGCATGCTAAAGTCGGTTCCTCGCACCATGGTTTTCCAGGACGACATACTGGTTACAGGTTGAAGAATTTTGAGCACTTGAAGAATCTGGAAGAGATTCTTAGTCGGTTGGATCGCATGGGACTCAGGTTGAAACGTTGTGTTTTCCTGGTGCAGGAGGTCGAGTTTGTGGGAAGAAGAATCGCAGCAGACGGCATCAGACACACCGACGCCAAGACGGAGGCCATCAAGAACACGTCGCGACCACAGAACGTGATGGAGCTGCGTTCGTTCCTGGGACTCCTTAACTATTTTGGTAATTTCCTACCTGGGTTAAGTACCCTGCTAGAACCCCTACATGCAAGGGAGATGATTGGGTATGGGGGAATTCACAAGAGGCTGCCTTTAAGAAAGCCAGGAATCTGTTGTGTTCGAACAAACTGCTTGTACTGTATAACCCTTGTAAACGATTAGTGCTAGCTTGCGATGCGTCGTCATACGGGGTCGGGTGTGTGTTACAACAGGCTAACGAATCGGGGATTTTGCAACCAGTTGCATATGCGTCCAGGCGTTTGTCCAAGGCCGAAAGGGCCAACAGCATGATTGAAAAAAAGGCTCTAGCGTGCATTTACGGGGTAAAGAAAATGCACCATTACTTATTTGGCCTCATGTTTGAGCTTGAAACTGACCACAAGCCGCTCATATTGCTGTTCTCCAAGAGCAAAGGGATTAACACCAATGCCTCTACCTGCATCTAAAGGTGGGCGCTCACGCTGTCGGCATATAACTATGTAATCCGCCACAGACCGGGCACAAAGAACTGCACTCTTGCTCTCAGTCGGCTGCCATTGCCCACCACCGGGGTGGAAATGGCACAGACTGCGGACTTGCTCATGGTAATGGGTGCATTCGAAAACAAAAAGTCCCCCGTTATAGCCCGCCAGATCAGGACCTGGACCAGCCAGGATCCTTTACTATCCTTGGTAAAAAATTGTGTCCTCCATGGGAGCTGGTCCAGAGTCACAGCGGAGATGCAGGAGGCGATTAAGCCGTTCCACATCGCAAAGACGAAATGTCCCTGCAGGCGGACTGTCTGTTGTGGGGCAATCGCGTGGTCTTGCCCAAGAAAGGCAGAGATACGTTCATTTGTGAACTGCACAGCACCCACCCAGGCATTGTAATGATGAAAGCCATAGCCACATCCCATGTGTGGTGGCCCGGCATTGACTCAGATTTAGAGTCATGCGTGCACCAGTGCAACACTTGCTCTCAGCTGAGCAATGCACCCAGAGAGGCACCGCTAAATTTGTGGTCGTGGCCCCTCCAAACCGTGGTCGAGGATCCACGTGGACTATGCAGGCCCATTTCTAGACAAAATGTTCTTGGTTGTCGTGGTGCTTACTCAAAATGGATTGAATCTGCAATAATGTCTGTAAGCACGTCCACGGCCACTATTGAAAGCCTACGAGCCATGTTTGCCACGCATGGCCTGCCTGATAGCCTAGCCAGCGACAATGGGCCGTGTTTCACCAGTGCTGAATTCAAGGAATTCATGACCCACAATGCGATCAAGCACGTCACATCTGCTACAGGAACAGAAAAGGCTTCCACTCCATTAATGTGCAGCTCATGTGTGATGCCATGCATCGTATCATGTCAGTTGATGCTAGATACCCTGGGAGCACCCATGATGTGATCATCCTACGAGAGAGCATTATATCTGCCATGTTTCAGCAGCAGCCAGAAGGGCAGAAGTGGCTGTTGGGGGACAAAGGGTATGGCCTGGCTCATGACGACCCTACACGTAACCCAGACAGAAGCTGACCGGAAATACAATATGTCACACATTGCGACGCGCAACTTCATACAGAGGATGATTGGCATCTTGAAACAGCGTTTCCGATGCCTGGACCATTCTGGAGGCTACTTGCAATACTCCCCTGAGATTGTCGGTCAGTTCACTGTTGTATGCTGCTTGCTGCATAACTTAGCCATCATGAGACAGCAGCAGCTGGTTGTAGAAGACCCACCAGAGGTGAGAGTGGCTGATGATAATGATGAGGAAGACGCAGATGACGAGGAGGAGGAGGAAGAGGATGAGGACGAGGAAGCCATGCAAGTACCTGAACCTGGAGCACGACGGCGGAGGAGGGCGGGCCATCGTGTCCATTTAACGATTGCTTGAGCCTTGCACCAGCAGCTCATCTGTGAACGCTTTGCTGCCTGAAGGCTCAGCGGTAACTATTCCACATGGACATGTTTACTGTTTGCACCTGTTCCATAATGTTGTGTTGTGTTAATGGAACAAATGATGGAAATGATTCTTGTTTACTTCAAAAAGTTGTGTTAATAATGGAACAAATAATGGCAATGATTCAGTTATAATTTAAAATATATTTTATTCAAAAGTTTAACAAACATTTGCTTCTACTTAACTTTAATAAACTTATTTTTGTATCAAACTTTAAAGTTTTCACTCAAGAGCACTTACAAACTTTAAGATCATTATTAATTTGTAAATTTATATAACTTACAAAAAAAATTTAATTTGAGAACAGTTACAACAGTAACAACAATAATAACAGCAGCAAAGAAAGGCTGCACCCATCTCTCCTCCACCTTATTCTAAGACCGCCCGCTGCGCTTGGTCTTGTTGACTCCACCCCTGCCCGCAGGTAGTGGTGCAGCGTTTCTCAGGTTGGTACCAAGCTTATTCTTTCGAACATCTCGGGTAATGCGCACTTCTTGATGGGGAGGGTGGGGGTGCAGTGGATAATGTGGAAGGCCTGGCTTGGGCCTCTTCAGAGATTGGTCTGGAGATTGGAGTGGGAGTGGCAGTTGATTCTGTCAATGGCTGCAGGGTCTGGGCGTATTCCCTTATTGCAGCAGCTAACTCCAACATTCCCTTCCTCATGTTCGCCGACAATCTCTCAACTACATGTGACATGCCCTCTCTCATGTTAAGCAAAAGTGTGTCAACTATCTGCAACATTCCCTCCCTCATGGTTACTAACAGTGTTTGAACTATCTGCAACATTCCCTCCCTTATGTTCACTGACAGCGCATCAGCTACCAGCGAAATTCGCTCCCTCATGTGCACTGACATTGTTTCTGCTGACTGAGATATTCCCTCCCTCATATTCCCGGACAGCATTCCCATTTCTCGTGAGAGTGTTGTTACTTCTCCCGACAATCCAGATACCTTATCACCCACCCCACTGATGGAGTCCAGGAGTGATTGGGTAAGGTCAATGCTCTCTGCACTCATTGCCATCATCTGAACCACATCTGTTAGATCCTGCACCTCAGGAGAGTGTTTCCCTTCCTCACCCTGAGTATGCCTTGCTGCATCTCACTTGGATCCGCAGACTCGAACGGTAGGGCCTTGGATGTGCCTTGCTCAGTCTCCCCAGTCTCAGACGGTGGGAAACAATGGAATGTCCCACCAACACTCAAACCACTACTCAGGAAAGGGGCTAGCACCTCAATGGGCAGCACCTGCACCTCCTCCAAAATGAGTACAACAATGGGGACTTCATCCATCCCCTCCCCCTTGTAATGTATCTACATAAGGTCTGCCCACCAACAGGGGGCACTACCGTCAGAGGTCCTAGGGTCAAAGGTACACTCATGCTGGGCCCGGTATATAATCTGAACTTCACCTTTGTATTTTCACTTCTGGAAGCCATTAAAGACTGACCAGGTTACACCTAGTCACTGGCTCACAGTACGGAGTTCATTGTATCATTTCATACACCACAACTGGCGACGAGGCAAATACGAACCCACGCAAAAGTATGGCGCGCACAGCACGATCGAGCACTGTTGGAATTCTCGAGAGATTCAATGAGGGAGAGGATTGGGGAGATTTCACGGATCGTCTTGACCAGTATTTTGTGGCAAACGACCTAAACAAAGACAAGGATGCAAAGAAGCGCAGGGTAGTTCTTCTCACCGTCTGTGGCCCCACTATCTATGCACTCATCAAGAATCTGCACTCACTCACTCTTCCTACAGAAAAGGATTACAAAGAACTGTGTGCTCCAGTTCGGAAACACCGTAAACCGATGGAAGGAATCCTCATATCCAGATATTGCTTCTATACGCATATTCGTCCAGAAGGCCAGGAAGTAGCGGCATTTGTTGCTGACCTGAGACGTCTTGCAGGGCCTTGAAAATTTGGGCCTGTGTTGGAAGACATGCTGCGTGACTTTTTGTGATCGGGGTCAAACTCGAGGCGATCTTAAGTAAGCTGCTGGCTGCGGAGACGTGGGACCTCAGCCCAGGTCATCACCATTGCCCAGGCTTGCATGTCCACACAGAAAACCACGAAGCAGATATCGCGACAAAACAGGAACTCCACGGCAAGTACTGTGTACAAAATTGCATCGACGGCCGGCAGAGCTGCACATGTTAGGGCCTATTCCACTGCGTCTGCAAGGCCGGGAGCCGCTCAAAGTTCGCCATCGAGGGCCTACTCGACTACATATGTGAGAACGGGAGCCGCTCAAAGTTCACCATCGAGGGCCTACTCGACTGCGTATATGAGAACGGGAGCCGCTCAAAGCCCGCCATCGGGCGCAAATCCGAGCTCAATGTGTTGGCGTTACAGAGGCAATCACCGACCCCATCAGTGCTGTTTCAGGCAATATGTATGCAGAGGATGTGCAAAGACGGAGCATCTTCAGCGGATGTGTCCACAGCAGAGCAAGCGAGCTGCGACACACCACGTGGATGATGATCAATTCAGTGTGGATCTGGCGATGCAGCCCGAGGCATTTGAGAGTTCCCTGAAGGAAGTGTATAGCGTACGTGCATTCATAACAAAGAGCCAACTGATAATGATGGAGGTAAAATTACTAACAAAGGGCCAACCGATAATGATGGAGGTAAAATTAAACGGCGTGCCGGTATCCATGGAATTAGGTACGGATGCGAGTCAATCGATAATGAGCCAGAGGACTTTTGAAAAGCTGTGGAAGACCAAGGCAGAGAGACCCAAGCTGAGTTCAATAAATGCGAAGTTGCGTACCTACACCAAAGAGCTCATACCAGTGATCGGTAATGCAGCAGTAAAAGTATCGTACGAGGGAACGGTTCATGATCTACCATTATGGATTATCCCGGGCAACGGCTCATCATTATACGGCAGGAGTTGGCTCGAGAAAATAAAAGGGAAATGGTACGATATCAAAGCTTTGTCATCAGCGTGTAAGATCTGGCAGCAGCAATAAGCTCTGGCCTTATGCCAGGTCCTTTGTCCTTCTGAGAACATATGGCAAAACATGGCTGTTCTTATCCTGGATCAATTTACAGAACTCGCCTTCTTTGACCTTATTGGCTCAATTGATATATTCTTAACCCCCAATTGGCTCGCTGCCAAAGGTCCTGAAATGTCAAGTTGATTGAAGACTTAATGCAATGTGTTCAGTCGCACGTAGACATGGAGTCTGTGTTTTCTCAACTTTGTAGCCTGTCTGCAGCCTGTTTGAATTCTCTATTAATATTCTCTATCAATCCCCCTTTGATTCTTTCACAAACTGAATCATAAAACATCAGGCATCACTGGTTAAACATTCTACAAAATAATTTCATACATGTTAATAGAGTTTCCTTCTAAAATTTGTTGATGTGTTTCGCCACATATCTGGACTAGTAGCTTCCACACAAATTTACATCAACCCGAATTCCATCGTGGCCTCAATGGAAGTCTGGTTTTGGTAGGTTAATTAACCTCATTCCAATTTAATCCAAATCAATATCTTAATTCAACCAATAAACAACCTTCCCTTAAGCATAACATACCCCTGTGCCACGTACAGATGGTCTGCTGGGACCTGCAAGGTGTCTTCACCTGCCGGACACCAGCTACAGCCGCCTGGTTGCAACAACATTTAATCAACATAAACAAACAATATAAAAGTAAAATAATTACAACGAATAGAATTAAACCTTCCACCAATGGAGTTCCTATTGAACCTAGCCATTCAGTGGCTCCGCTCCACAAAGTGAATGATGGGGGTTGCTTAAGTTTTTCTACCTCCTTTTGGATATGTTCCACTAAATGGGTAATTTCTTCGGAGTTATCTGGGATATATGTGCAACACTCAGTTCCGAATAGGGCGCAAGTACCTCCCTTTTCAGCCAGGATGTAGTCAAGGGCCAGTCTATTCTGTAGGGCTACTGTACGGATTGCTACCATTTCTGCATTGATTTTAACTAGGGCCTCTGAAGTATCATTGGCTACCCGTTCCACAACGGATGCCATGTTAATGGATTCCCTTGCCAGTCTGGCGGTCCCATACCTGGGGATCAGAATGGCAAAGAACCTCTCTGTTTCTGTGATAGCTCTCTTAGGATGGTGTAGATGTTCTGACAGTGACTTTATATGGTACATATATGGCACAATGTAGGCTAAATAGCAGGATCCCGTCCAATTCTGGGGCAGCCAAGGGTAGGCCTTGTGGCCACACACCCAATAGGTGCCATTATAGGCAATAAATGTTAGCTGTTTCTTTGTCAGCAACACTCCGGGGCTTGAACAGGCTTTTCCATCTGTTTTATTCAGAATCCCCGTTACGTTAAGAATTCCCACATCGGCCCAGTTTGGACGGTTCCGTGGCTTGATTACATTATAATTCCGGGAGCAGTTACTATACCCCATATTTTGGCCTCCTTTGATGTTTCTAATCAGACAGACCGATTCCCCCGGTCTTCCTACCCCCATTGTATTAGTGATAACAAAAAATGGGGGCCGTTTGGAATTATTGTAGCACAGTTGGTACCCCCCTTCAAAGGTAGTCAGATTGTAACCTACTGACTTCCATTTACGTGCCCAGTTTTCCGTATCCTGAAACGCATTGCCTGTTTTGTTTTGATTAATTATCCACTCAGCCATTTCCGAGATATTCAAGGGAACTGGCCAAAAGGGAATCACTCCCTTTGAGTGAATAGGAATATGCGCACACACCCAACACCTAGAAATATTACTTTGTTTGGCATAAATTTATGACATGTAAAAAAGTATTTACATGTAATTCCCTGTGTACTCTACTATTTATCTTTAGTGCAGAGGGTCAGCTAGTAAGAAGTAGACACATGCCTACAGTCAGTAATACAGTAAATTTATACATTTTGACAAAAAGTAATTGTCCTTATCAGATTTCAGCTTCAGTTACGGGTGCTCATTTAACGTGTGAGGCATGGATCCAGGCTTTCTTTCCTTGGACTTTAACAGCTGCCTGGGTGGTCAATAACACTTGATAAGGTCCCTCCCACTTGGCACCCAAAGGTTCTCTATGCAACTTTTTCACATAGACCCAGACTCCCGGGATGATGTCATGTCCTCCTTCGGGTGGATTAACCCAAGCTGCCGATACCTGTCGGGAAACAGAACTAATAGCATTGGTTAGGTTCTGACAGTATGATAACAGAGTGTCACTCATTAAGTGAACATCAGCTTTCCGTAAATCAATAGTTCCCGGCAGCGACATGGGTCTTCCTGTTATAATTTCAAATGGGCTTAGACCTGCAGTTCTGTTCGGGGTTGCCCTAATGCTACATAGCACTATTGGTAGTGCCTGGGGCCATGGTGTTCCTTCTTGGTGATATTTGGCAAGCCGTTGTTTCAGAGTCCGATTCATTCACTCTACTTGTCCTGATGATTGTGGGTGATAAGGACAGTGTAAATCTCACGTAATGTTCAGTAACCTACAGACTTCTTGGCAGACAGCACCTGTGAAGTGAGTTCCCTGATCTGAGTCAATGCTACTCGGGACTCCCCATCGGGGAATGTAATTATTACACAAGACCTTTGCAGTGTGATTGGCTGTGGCTCTTTTAGTTTGGACAGCTTCTTCCCATCTAGAGAATCTGTCGACCATGACAAGAATGTTAGTGTAACCTTGGCATGGAGGGAGAGATATATAATCAACCTGCAGATGCTGGAATGGTCCGACAGGGGCAGGGGGCCTCAGTTGGGGCATTACCGTGATGGGTCCAGAATTATTTTTCTGGCAGACCACACAGCGGTCTGCTACCAGCTGTGCATGTTTTTTAAATCCCCGACCCCACCAGCTTTTCTGGAACCGTGCCATCATCTGTTGTGAGGCCATGTGTCCCCACGAGTGGATCTATTGGGCTAAAAAAGGCATAAGCGCTTGTGGCGCGACTGGCTTGTCGATCACTCTTTGTCTCCAGACACCATCTTCGCCTAGCTTAATTCCTGCCTCAATCTATGTCCATTTTTCCTCTCGGGAACACTCGCCTTGCATTGTTTGAAGGTCTCGTGTCAGAGTCCTGAGAGCTTTCAATCTGCACATCTGTGTTGGTCCTTCTGGGGGAACGCCCTGTGAGGCGGCATCTTTAGCTGCCTAGTCGGCGAGGGCATTTCCCTGTGCTTCCGTGGTATTTTCCTTGGTATGGGCCTTACACTTCAGGATGGACACTTCCTGAGGTAATTGTATGGCCTCTAGCAAGTCTCAGACTTCTTTTCCATTTCGGATAGGTGTAGGGCTCAGCAGCAGTGAGGAATCCTCTTTACTGCCAT
Source organism: Pristiophorus japonicus (assembly GCF_044704955.1). Classification (NCBI taxonomy): domain Eukaryota; kingdom Metazoa; phylum Chordata; class Chondrichthyes; family Pristiophoridae; genus Pristiophorus; species Pristiophorus japonicus. Next base: position 309,033,640 of record NC_091977.1, read on the forward strand.
AACAGACCAAAGTCCTTCTTTCTCATGGACAAACAGGGTAAATGGCTAACCACTGTCGGGGATTCCCAGAGCCGGTGCCGAACACAAAGCCTTTTTCAAACTCAGGAAGGCCTCTTGATGTTCCTTAATGAGGGTGATGGATTCTTTAGAGGCACGTTTCCCCTTTAAGATATCATTCAATGGCTGAGCAAGCTGTGTGAAGGAGTCAATCCAATTTCTGCTAAAGTTACATTATCCCAAAAAAGACCTTAGTTCCTGAATAGTGGTGGTTTTTTTAGCAGCCTGAATGGCTGCAGTTCTATCCTGGGTAAGTTCTCTCTTTCCTTGTGAAATCTTTTGTCCCAGGTATACAACCTCTTCTTGGGATATTTGTGCTTTGTCGATGCTGGCTTTATGTGCTTTCAGCCAAAGGTGCTCCAGCAAAGCTCGTAAATCTTGTTCATGCTGTTCTTCCCTGTTTGAAGCTAGCAGGATATCGTCACATATTGGATGACTGTGGATGACAGGGGAGGTAATTCTCGCAAATGGCTTTGTAAAGTCATGTGAAATACAATAGGGCTGTTGTGGAAACCCTGCGGTAACCGGATCCAAGTATACTGTTGTCCTTGGACCGTGAAAGCAAACCACTGTCGAACCTCCGGTGCCAGAGGCACCGACCAAAATCCGTTGGCAATATCTATAACCGAGAAATATTTATGTTCCGGTTTGAGGGCATTAAAAATGGTGGAGGGATCTGCGACCAAAGGAGCTTTTTGATCAATACACTGGTTAGCTTTCCTATAATCGACTGTCAAACGCCAAGTCTCATTAGATTTCTGTACCGGCCACACGGGGCTATTGGAGGAGCTATGCATTTTAATAAGCACCCCTTGTTTCTCCAATTGCTGAATAACTGGTAAGATTCCCGCAATGGCAGTTGGACTGATGGGATACTGTTTAGTGCATGGAGGCTTGGTCCTGGTAAATGACGCAGGCTCCATCTGGAGTAGGCCACAATCGTTCTTATCTTTAGCCCATATCGGGTGTTCCTTCAATTCTTCTTTCTTCAAAGTTCTAATTGACCATGTCACCCGACCATCCTCGAAATGCAACGATGAATCTACTTGGATTAGAACGTCCATTCCCAAAAGGGGTTGATCTACTGGGCCTATCCAGACCGGCGTGGTTAGTTCATGTGGACCCAGCCCTATAACTGGTGTTGTCCTTTTAATTTCCATTTTATGGCCTCCAACTCCAAAGGTTGTACGTGCCCTACCATCCAACGTCAAAAAGTCTCCATATTGTAGAGGTAAGCATGTTAATTCCGCCCCTGTATCTAAAAGACAGTCCACATCCTTATTGCCCACCCTCACAGTTATATATAGCCCATCTCCCCTCTGTTGTATTAGTGCGAGGGGGGGGCCAAGGCGGGCTCGAATCATTTTTTGCTATCCCAAGTAACTCTTTCTGTTGTTGTATTGTCAGTCACTTAAATGCTTCTATGAGGTCGTTATCTTGTGACAAGCCTGGTCTGTTGACTGAATTGTATCCCTGGCTGCGTCCTCTTCCCCGGCTGTGACCTTGCTGTTTTACCCTGCACGTCTTGGCCCAGTGACCTTCTTTCCCACAATAATGACATTTTCCGGGTAATTTTCCGAATGACTGTTTATCGGAATCCTGGGATTTCCATTCCATAGCCTGCACAGCTCGGACTTTAGCTCCCATATCCCGGTCTAATTGGTTACATCGATCCACCAATGCTGCAAAGGTAGTTCCTCTACCTTCCCAGTCCGGTAACACTGCCTTAAGCATTTTGGACAGTTCTGGCTTTAGACCTGCCACGAAAGCTGCTTTCAGGGGTCCAAACACTTGTTCATCTATTTCCTCATCCGTATTATTCATACCCGAATGTTCTAGCCACGTGCATCTAAACCGCTCGTACTCCAGGACCTCCTCTGTTCCTTTCTGTTGGCAGGCTACAATTTTTCCCCAGTCTGTCTTAGCTGGACTGAAGGCTTGCAGCCAGTGTTTAATCGCCTCCCATCCTGCGTTTAATTCTTGCTCATCCTGCCCCAAAGCTTCTTCTACCTTGTCGTGCAATTTTCTTCCTTGTGTTTTTGGCACCATTATGGTCAAAATTTGCACTCCATCCCAGGGATGAAGTTGATATATATTTCTTAAGCGGTCCAATTAGTCCCACGTTTTCACTTCCCCTTTCTTTGGATTGGGCAATTCCTTGGGCCATTTATCAATTTTCTCTGCGTCTGCCGGATCATGAAATAAGTATTCTGCATACACCCTTTACTTCGTTTTTTTTGTTCCGTCCTCATCCGCAGTCTCTTCTGATTTAGAAACATAGACATAGAAACATAGAAAATAGGTGCAGGAGTAGGCCATTCGGCCCTTCTAGCCTGCACCGCCATTCAATGAGTTCATGGCTGAACATGCAACTTCAGTACCCCATTCCTGCTTTCTCGCCATACCCCTTGATCCCACTAGTAGTAAGGACTTCATCTAACTCCTTTTTGAATATATTTAGTGAATTGGCCTCAACAACATTTTGTGGTAGAGAATTCCACAGGTTCACCACTCTCCGGGCGAAGAAGTTTCTCCTCATTTCGGTCCTAAATGGCTTACCCCTTATCCTTTGACTGTGACCCCTGGTTCTGGACCTCCCCAACATTGGGAACATTCTTCCTGCATCTAACCTGTCTAACCCGGTCAGAATTTTAAACGTTTCTATGAGGTCCCCTCTCATTCTTCTGAACTCCAGTGAATACAAGCCCAGTTGATCCAGTCTTTCTTGATAGGTCAGTCCCGCCATCCCGGGCATCAGTCTGGTGAACCTTCGCTGCACTCCCTCAATAGCAAGAATGTTCTTCCTCAGGTTAGGAGACCAAAACTGTACACAATACTCCAGGTGTGGCCTCACCAATGCCCTGTACAACTGTATCAACACCTTCCTGCCCTGTACTCAAATCCCCTCGCTATGAAGGCCAACATGCCATTTGCTTTCTTAACCGCCTGCTGCACCTGCATGCCAACCTTCAATGACTGATGTACCAAGACACCCAGGTCTCTTTGCACCTCCCCTTTTCCTAATCTGTCACCATTCAGACAATAGTCTGTCTCTCTGTTTTTACCACCAAAGTGGATAACCTCACATTTATCCACATTATACCTCATCTGCCATGCATTTGCCCACTCACCTAGCCTATCCAAGTCGCTCTGCAGCCTCATAGCATCCTCCTCGCAGCTCACACTGCCACCCAACTTAGTGTCATCCGCAAATTTGGAGATACTACATTTAATCCCCTCGTCTAAATCATTAATGTACAGTGTAAACAGCTGGGGCCCCAGCACAGAACCTTGTGGTAACCCACTAGTCACTGCCTGCCATTCTGAAAAGTCCCCATTTACTCCTACTCTTTGCTTCCTGTCTGACAACCAGTTCTCAATCCATGTCAGCACACTACCCCCAATCCCATGTGCTTTAACTTTGCACATTAATCTCTTGTGTGGGACCTTGTCAAACGCCTTCTGAAAGTCCAAATATACCACATCAACTGGTTCTCCCTTGTCCACTCTACTGGAAACATCCTCCAAAAATTCCAGAAGATTTGTCAAGCATGATTTCCCTTTCACAAATCCATGCTGACTTGGACCTATCATGTCACCTCTTTCCAAATGCACTGCTATGACATCCTTAATAATTGATTCCATCATTTTACCCACTACCGATGTCAGGCTGACCGGTCTATAATTCCCTGTTATCTCTCTCCCTCCTTTTTTTAAAAGTGGGGTTACATTGGCTACCCTCCACTCCATAGGAACTGATCCAGAGTCAATGGAATGTTGGAAAATGACTGTCAATGTATCCACTATTTCCAAGGCCACCTCCTTAAGTACTCTGGGATGCAGTCCATCAGGCCCTGGGGATTTATTGGCCTTCAATCCCATCAATTTTCCCAACACAATTTCCCGACTAATAAGGATTTCCCTCAGTTCCTCCTCCTTACTAGACCCTCCGACCCCTTTTATATCCGGAAGGTTGTTTGTGTCCTCCTTAGTGAATACCGAACCAAAGTACTTGTTCAATTGGTCCGCCATTTCTTTGTTCCCCGTTATGACTTCCCCTGATTCTGACTGCAGGGGACCTACGTTTGTCTTTACTAACCTTTTTCTGTTTACATATCTATGGAAACTTTTGCAATCCGTCTTAATGTTCCCTGCAAGCTTCTTCTCGTACTCCATTTTCCCTGCCCTAATCAAACCCTTTGTCCTCCTCTGCTGAGTTCTAAATTTCTCCCAGTCCCGAGTTCGCTGCTATTTCTGGCCAATTTGTATGCCACTTCCTTGGCTTTAATACTATCCCTGATTTCCCTTGATAGCCACGGTTGTGCCACCTTCCCTTTTTTATTTTTACGCCAGACAGGAATGTACAATTGTTGTAGTTCATCCATGCGGTCTCTAAATGTCTGCCATTGCCCATCCACAGTCAACCCCTTAAGTATCATTCACCAATCTATCCTAGCCAATTCACGCCTCATACCTTCAAAGTTACCCTTCTTTAAGTTCTGGACCATGGTCTCTGAATTAACTGTTTCATTCTCCATCCTAATGCAGAATTCCACCATATTATGGTCACTCTTCCCCAAGGGGCCTTGCACAACGAGATTGCTAATTAATCCTCTCTCATTACACAACACCCAGTCTAAGATGGCCTCCCCCCTAGTTGGTTCCTCGACATATTGGTCTAAAAAACCATCCCTTATGCACTCCAGGAAATCCTCCTCCACCGTAATGCTTTCAGTTTGGTTAGCCCAATCTATGTGCATATTAAAGTCACCCATTATAACTGCTGCACCTTTATTGCATGCACCCCTAATTTCCTGTTTGATGCCCTCCCCAACATCACTACTACTGTTTGGAGGTCTGTACACAACTCCCACTAACGTTTTTTGCCCTTTGGTGTTCTGCAGCTTTACCCATATAGATTCCACATCATCCAAGCTAATGTCCTTCCTAACTATTGCCTTAATCTCCTCCTTAACCAGCAATGCTACCCCACCTCCTTTTCCTTTTATTCTATCCTTCCTGAATGTTAAGTACCCCTGGATGTTGAGTTCCCAGCCCTGATCATCCTGGAGCCACGTCTCCGTAATCCCAATTACATCATATTTGTTAACATCTATTTGCACAGTTAATTCATCCACCTTATTGCGGATACTCCTTGCATTAAGACACAAAGCCTTCAGGCTTGTTTTTTTAACACCCTTTCTCCTTTTAGAATTTTGCTGTACAATGGCCCTTTTTGTTCTTTGCCTTGGGTTTCTCTGCCCTCCACTTTTCCTCATCTCCTTTCTGTCTTTTGCTTTTGCCTCCTTTTTGTTTCCCTCTGTCTCCCTGCATTGGTTCCCATCCCCCTGCCATATTAGTTTAACTCCTCCCCAACAGCACTAGCAAACACTCCCCCTAGGACATTGGTTCCGGTCTTGCCCAGGTGCAGACCATCCGGTTTGTACTGGTCCCACCTCCCCCAGAACCGGTTCCAATGCCCCAGGAATTTGAATCCCTCCCTGCTGCACCACTGCTCAAGCCACGTATTCATCTGCGCTATCCTGCGATTCCTACTCTGACTAGCACGTGGCACTGGTAGCAATCCCGAGATTACTACTTCTGAGGTCCCACTTTTTAATTTAGCTCGTAGCTCCTTAAATTCGTTTCATAGGACCTCATCCCTTTTTTTACCTATGTCGTTGGTACCAATGTGCACAACTACAACTCGTCTTTTTTTAAAGCGCACCCCTAATTCTTCATCCTCTGACCCTCTATCATCGGAGGACTCAGAATCCGTATCTATTCCTCGGTCGTGTCTTCAGGTTTGCGCTTTTAATTTATCCAAACATGGGTACCCTGGGAATTGACCAATACATTTTCCTTTTCCTGTTACTGTCTCTTGACCTAATGATTTTTTCCATTCTTTAATTTCACCTTTAAGATCTTTAACTTCCGCTTCCGACTTTTCAAGTTCAAGTTTTTTCTGTCTCAGCTGTTCACAAACCGCTTGCAATTGGTCCTTTGTACTGGTCAGGTCTCTATCATATTGGGAACACGTTATAATTTCATTCCGCTGTCGGATCTGTCCCATATCAGCTAGGGACCATCTGGTTCGTTCTTTATTTTTCATACGGGTCGTTTTTCCCCAGACCCTTTTGATCTCGTCCAAGGACCATTGTCCTTTGGAGGTGCCGTATTTTTGTTCGATCTTAATACAGGTTTTAGATAAGTCGAATTGTTGCTCTATGTATTCTTTCAACTGTTCGAGGATTTCATCTATCGAAACCTCAGGTGTTGCCCGCCCACCTGTAACAGTTGTAGGCAATTCTTTGCTTTTATCTTCTGCTGCCATATTACTAATTTCTTTACTGGGGTCTCGAGTTGTAGGCTTTCCAGCTGAATCAGTGGGTCGGTGATGAATTAATTAACACACCGCCGAAGTTTAGACGTCTATGGGATCTCGAGCCGATCACCAACCGGAGGGTTCGCAAACCGGAGGCTTTCGGAATCGCGTAGAAGGGGAGGTAAATTTAGACCATTGACCGAGGACTTTTATAAAGAGGAGTCCTTACCTCAGTATTTAGGTCCGTTGTCCAAAATTCAGTTTCTTCCCTCAGCAATCCTGTTCGTGATGCCAAAATTGTTAGATCTCTTATTTTCAATGAAATGCGAACTCCGGTTGTAGATTTAATGTAATTTTATTCTGGCAGCAGCAACAAGCTCTGGCCTTATGTCAGGTCCTTTGTCCTTCTGAGAACATATGGCAAAACATGGCTGTTCTTATCCTGGATCAATTTACAGAACTCGCCTTCTTTGACCTTATTGGCTCAATTGATATATTCTTAACCCCTAATTGGCTCACTGCCAAAGGTCCTGAAATGTCAAGCTGATTGAAGACTTAATGCAATGGGTTCAGTCGCATGTAGACATGGAGTCTGTGTTTTCTCAACTTTGCAGCCTGTCTGCAGCCTGTTTGAATTCTCTATCAATATTCTTTATCAAGCGGATGATGATTTGTGTGCTCAAGTGCTGAGCAAATTTCCCTCACTGTTTGAACCGGTAATTGGCAGCTTCAAGGGAGCCAAGGTGCAGATTCACCAAGGCCCATACGCAAGGCCCATCCATCACAAAGCTAGGGCGGTCCCGTACATGACCAGAGAAAAGGTCAAGCTCGAATTGGACAGGCCACAACGCGAGGAGGTCATCTCACTGGTTGAATTTAATGAGTGGGCCAGCCCCATTGTTCGTTGTTAAAGAGCGACGGCACGGTCAGGGTTTGTGGAGACTGCAAGGTCACGATCAACTGAGTTTCGAAACAAGATCAGTACCCGCTACTGAAAGCTGATGACTTGTTTGCAACGCTAGCCAGGGGAAAATCGTTCACCAGATTGGATCTAACATCGGCCTACATGACACAGGAACTGGTTGAATCATCAAAGAAACTTACGTGCATCAACATGCACAAAGAACTGTTTATTTACAACAGGTGCCCTTTTGGCATTCGTTCAGCGGCAGCCATATTTCAGAGAAACGTGGAGAGCTGATTGAAATCTGTCCCCAGGAACGTGGTATTCCAAGACGACATCCTAGTCACAGGTCGTGACACCGCCGAGCACCTGCACAATCTGGAAGAGGTTCTGTGTCGTCTGGACAAAGTGGAACTCAGGCTGAAATGTTCGAAGTGCATTTTCATGGCACCAGAGGTCGAATTCCTTGTTCGAAAGATTACTGCAGACGGAATCAGGCCTACAGACGTGAAAACAGAGGCCATCAAAAATGCACCCGAGCCCCAGAATATGACGGAGCTGCATTCGTTCCTGGGTCTTCTCAACTACTTTAGTAACTTGTTACCCAAATTAAGCACAGTATTAGAGCCTTTGCACAAGCTGCTCAGGAAAGGGGACGACTGGGTGTGGGGTGAACTTCAAGATAGAGCCTTTGAGAAGGCTAGAAATCTGTTGTGTTCCCACAAGCTACTGGTACGGTATAACCCATGTGAGCATCTAGTTTTGACCTGTGATGCGTCATCCTATGGGGTTGGCTGCGTACTCCGGCAAGCCAATGAGTCAAGCAAACTATAACCAGTTGCATATGCGTCTCGAAGCCTGTCCAAGGCGGAAAGAGCCTACGGCATGGTAGAGAAAGAGGCTCAAGCATGTGTATATGGGGTAAAAAAAAATGCACCAGTACCTGCTTGGGCTTTGCTTCGAGCTGGAAACCGATCACAAGCCGCTTATATCGTTGTTCCCAGAACATAAAGGTATCAATACCAACGTGTTGTCCCGCATCCAGAAGTGGGCGCTGACATTATCTGACTATGATTATGTCATTCGCTATAGACCATAGAAACAAAGAAACATAGAAAATAGGTGCAGGAGTAGGCTATTCAGCCCTTTGAGCCTGCACCACCATTCAATAAGATCATGGCTGATCATTCACCTCAATACCCCTTTCCCGCTTTCTCACCATACCCCTTGATCCCTTTAGCCGTAAGGGCCATATCTAACTCCCTCTTGAATATATCCAATGAACTGGCATCGACAGCTCTCTGCGGTAGGTAATTCCACAGGTTAACAACTCTCTGAGTGAAGAAGTTTCTCCTCATCTCAGTCCTAAATGGCTTATCCCTTATCCTTCGATTATGTCCCCTGGTTCTGGACTTCCCCAACATCGGGAACATTCTTCCTGCATCTAACCTGTCCAGTCCCGTCAGAATTTTATATGTTTCTATGAGATCCCCTCTCATCCTTCTAAACGCCAGTGAATACTGGCCCAGTCGATCCAGTCTCTCCTCATATATCAGTCCTGCCATCCCGGGAATCAATCTAGTGAACCAGGCACCGACAACTGCGCTGATGCATTGAGCCAGTTAATGTTGCCCACACTGGAGCCAATGCCCGCAGAGCTAATCATGGTCATGGATGCCTTTGAGAGTGAAGGATCGCCTGTCACTGCTCAACAAATTAAGACCTGGACCAGCCAGGATCCGACCCTATCGGTTTTAAACCGGGTGTTCTTAACGGGGACTGGTCGACCATGCCCAAGGAAATGGGTGATGAAACCAAACCGTACAGCCGTCGTAAAGATGAGCTTTCCATCCAGTCCGACTGTTTACTGTGGGGTAATCGTGTTGTAATGCCCAAGAAAGGCAAGGCGAGATTGGTACGGGAGTTACATAGTACACATCCCGGTATTGTCATGATGAAGGCCATCGCCAGGTCCCATGTTTGGTGGCCTGGCATTGACTCGGACTTACAATCATGTGTGCATCAGTGCAGCACTTGCATACAGTTAAGCAATGTCCCAAAGGGAGCTCTGCTCAGTCTGTGGTCATGGCCATTCAAACCATGGTCTAGAATCCACATCGACTTTGCGGGCCCCTTCCTCGGTAAAATGTTTTTTGTGGTGGTGGATGCATACTCCAAATACCGTCGAAGTTTCCTTTCTTTAAGTTCAGGATCCTAGTCTCTGAATTAACTGTGTCACTCTCCATCTTAATGAAGAATTCTACCATATTATGGTCACTCTTCCCCAAGGGGCCTCGCACAACAAGATTGCTAATTAATCCTCTCTCATTACACAAGACCCATTCTAGGATGGCTAGCTCTCTCATTGGTTCCTCAATATATTGGTCTAGAAAACCATCCCTAGTACACTCCAGGAAATCCTCCTCCACAGTATTGCTACCAGTTTGGTTAGCCCAATCTATATGCAGATTAAAGTCACCCCATGATGTTCCCTTATTGCACGCATCCCTAATTTCCTGTTTGATGCCATCCCCAACCTCCCTACTACTGTTTGGTGGTCTGTACACAACTCCCACTAGCGTTTTCTGCCCTTTGGTGTTTCATAGTTCTACCCATATAGATTCCACATCATCCACGCTAATGTCCTTCCTTACTATTGCATTAATCTCCTCTTTAACCAGTAATGCTACCCCACCTCCTTTTCCTTCCTGTCTGTCCTTCCTCAATATTGAATACCTCTGGATGTTGAGTTCCCAGCCTTGGTTACCTTGGAGCCATGTCTCCATAATCCCAATAACATCATATCTGTTAACAGCTATCTGCGCAGTGAATTCATCCACCTTATTACAAATACTCCTCGCATTGAGACTCAAAGCCTTCAGGCTTGTTTTTTTAACATTCTTTGTCCTTTTAGAATTATGTTGTAATGTGGCCCTTTTTGATTTTTGCCCTTGATTTCTCTGCCCTCCACTCTTGCTTTTCTCCTTCCTACCTTTTGTTTCTGCCCCCTTTTTACTTCCCTCTGCCTCCCTGCATAGATTCCCATCCCCCTGCCTTTTTAGTTTAAATCCTGCCCAACAGCACTAGCAAACACTCTGCCTAGGACACCGGTTCCGGTCCTGCCCAGGTGCAGACCGTCCGGTTTGTACTGGTCCCACCTCCCCCAGATTCTCCCGAACTTGGACTCTCCCGAGCTCTCAGAGCCTCCCGAACTCTCGGAACTCGTGTCGAAACCCGACTTCAACGCCAGCAGTGGTATCATGACCGCACCGCAGTGTCACGCGATATATCTATAAATGACCCAGTGTATGTACTTAACCATGGTCAAGGGCCCAAGTGGCTCCTGGGCAATGTTACGGATAATGAGGGTAACCGGGTGTATATGGTTAAGCTCAAGAATGGGCAGATGTGCAGGAAACACATTGATCAAATCGAGCTAAGACACACTGACGAACCGGAACAGTTGGAAGAAGACACTATGAGCTTAGACGACCAACCAACTCACGTCCAGCCATCAGAAGATCCCACTGTGGTCAACGCCCAGCTCCAAGTCGTGACAGACTCGGAAAGCACTGGGATTATAATGACGGTCAACCAGGGAGCGAAGGGCTCCAGACCATCTGAATTTGTAATATGGACTTATTTAAGAACTGGGCGGGGGGGGAAATTATGTAACGTATGTGCATAAGGTCTGCCCACCAACAGGGGGCACTACCGTCGGAGGTCCTAGGGTTATAGGTACACTCATGCTGGGCTCGGTATATAAGCTGAACTTCACATTTGTATCTTCACTTCTGGAAGCCATTAAAGGCTGACCAGGTTACATCTAGTCATTGGCTCACAGTACGGAGTTCATTGTATCATTTCATACACCACATCCCTCCCCATCAACCCTATGCTCTTGGTCTGGAAGGTGGGATTGGAAGATGTTTTCCTCTTCAGGCTCGTCCGCATCTGAATCTTCTTCTGCATCATCAAATTCTGCAAAATGTAACAGAACAGACAAATGGTTAGCAGCAGAGGAGGGGGCAGGGTGGTATGAGTAGGCTCACACAGCGCAGGCAGCAGGATCATTTGAAGGACCACGCTGAATGATAGCACGTTGCATCAACCGAAGCGTAGCTGAGGGAGACATCCCCATGAACTGAAGCATGGCTAGCCCGGCAGTACTTAACATTTAGGAAAGCCAGACTGTGGAATTTGCAGGACTTACCCTCTGCCTCGAGTGTGGGCCCAGCTTGTGCAGTGATGGTTGCTTTTCTCTAGGCAAGATCCATCAAACCAGCGACCCTCTCATCCAAGGCTGTCAGTGGGTGCAGATTTGCCGGGCCTCCTCCTGTTTGAGGTCTTTCTCGTTTGTTAAAACATAAGAACATAAGAAATAGGAGCAGGAGTAGGCCATACAGCCCCTCAAGTCTGCTCTGCCATTTAATATGATCATGGCTGATCCGATCATGGACTCGGGTCCACTTCCCTGCCCGCTCTCCATAACCCCTTATTCCCTTATCGTTTAAGAAACTGTCAATTTCTGTCTTAAATTTATTCAATGTCCCAGCTTTCACAGCTCTCTGAGGCAGTGAATTCCACAGATCCACAACCCTCTGAGAGAAGAAATTCCTCCTCATCTCAGTTTTAAATGGGCGGCCCCTTATTCTAAGATCATGCCCTCTAGTTCTAGTCTCCCCCATCAGTGGAAACATCCTCTCTGCATCCACCTTGTCAAGCCCCCTCATAATCTTATACGTTTCGATAAGATCACCTCTCATTCTTCTGAATTCCAATGAGTAGAGGCCCAACCTACTCAACCTTTCTTCATAAGTCAACCCCCTCATTCCCGGAATCAACCTAATGAACCTTCTCTGAACTGCCTCCAAAGCAAGTATATCCTTTCGTTAATATGGAAACCAAAACTGCACGCAGTGTGCCATGTTGTGTGCCACCTTCCTCTGCAAAGATGAAAATATAACTTTTTAGGGAGGGTGTCTTTCTGCTGGGTGGGACATATACAGATGGTCACATTTTAAAAAAGGATGGAGAGAGAAAACAGGGAATTATAGACCGGTTAGCCTGACATCAGTAGTAGGGAAAATGTTGGAATCAATTATTAAAGATGAAATAGCAGCGCAATTGGAAAGCAGTGACAGGATCGATCCAAGTCAGCATGGATTTATGAAAGGGAAATCATGCTTGACAAATCTTCTAGAATTTTTTGAGGATGTAACTAGTAGAGTGGACAAGGAAGAACCAGTTGATGTGGCGTATTTGGACTTTCAAAAGGATTTTGATAAAGTCCCACACAAGAGATTAGTGTGCAAAATTAAGGCACATGGTATTGGGGAGAATGTATTGTGGTGGATAGAGAACTGGTTGGCAGACAGGAAGCAAAGAGTGGGAATAAACGGGTCCTTTTCAGAATGGCAGGCAGTGACTAGTGGGGTGCCGCAGGGTTCAGTGCTGGGACACCAGCTATTTACAATATATAATGATTTAGATGAAGGAATTGAATGTAATATCTCCAAGTTTGCAGATGACACTAAGCTGGGTGGCAGTGTGAGCTGTGAGGAGGATGCTAAGAGGCAGGTTAGGTTAGATTTGGACAGGTTAGGTGAGTGGGCAAATGCATGGCAGATACAGTTTAATGTGGATAAGTGTGAGGTTATCCACTTTGGTGGCAAAAACAGGAAGGCAGATTATTATCTGAATGGTGACAGATTAGGAAAAGGGGAGGTGCAACGAGACCTGGGTGTCATGGTACATCAGTCATTGAAAGTTGCCATGCAGGTACAGCAGGTGGTTAAGAGAGCAAATGGCATGTTGGCCTTCATAGCGAGAGGATTTGAGTATAGGAGCAGGGAGGTCTTGCTGCAGTTGTACAGGGCCTTGGTGAGGCCATACCTTGAGTATTGTGTGCAGTTTTGGACTCCTAATCTGAAGAAGGACATTCTTGCTATTGAGGGAGTGCAGCGAAGGTTCACCAGATTGATTCCAGGACTGACATATAAAGAAAGTCTGGATTGACTAGGCTTATAGTCACTAGAATTTAGAAGAATGAGAGGGGATCTCATAGAAGCATATAAAATTCTGACGGGATTGGACAGGTTAGATGCAGGAAGAATGTTCCCGATGTTGGGGAAGTCCAGAACCAGAGGTCACAGTCTAAGGATAAGAGGTAAGCCATCTAGGACTGAGATGAAGAGAAACTTCTTCACTCAGAGAATTGTGAACCTGTGGAATTCTCTACCACAGAAAGTTGTTGAGTCCAGTTCGTTGGATATTTTCAAAAGGGATTTAGATGTGGTCCCTAAAGGGATCAGTGGGTATGGAGAGAAGGCAGGAATGGGGTACTGAAGTTGCATGATCAGTCATGATCATATTGAATGATGGTGCAGGCTTGAAGGGCCGAATAGCTTGCTCCTGCACCTATTTTCTATGTTTCTATGTATTTACAATTGCAATTCCATTGAAAAATTAAAATATCACTTACAACTGTTATGTAATGATGTGTGTATCATCCCAGTACCTTAAATGTAATGTAAGTACTATGCCACACCACAGAGGGCGCTGCGGTGGGAAACCCTGGTAGTACCTGTAAGAAGGACTATATAAGGGTGACCACCACACCTGAGAGGCACTCTGGAGCTGAACAATAAAGGACTCAGGTCACAGCAGTTAGACTTACATCAGACTGTGTGGAGTCAGTGATTTGTATGTTACATATGCCACATTGGCAACGAGGAAGCGGACGAACTCCATGCAACTATGGCTACTCTGGGCTCGCTAAAGGATTTTACCGTGGGCAATGATTGGGAGGCCTTTACGGAAAGGCTCGAGTACTACTTCACAGCAAAAGACCTGACGGAGGACACGGACGCAATGAGAGATAAGCGTAAGGCGATGTTGCTTTCCAGTTGTGGTGATGAGGTTTACTGTCTCGTCAGGGATTTGCTGGCAGCCGGTAGCGCCAGGGACAAGTCATACGAGGAGCTGACTGAACTCATTCGTGACCAGTTGAAACCGAAGGAGAGCATCCTCACGGCTAGATACAAATGTTACCATCACTGCAGACCCGAGGGCCAGGATATCACCAAATATGCTGCGGACCTCAGGAGACTCGCGGCGCCGTGTGATTTTGGCGCACACCTTGACGAGGCTTTGCGGGACGTTTCCGTTATGGGGATTGGCCACGAGGGTCTCCTTCACAAGCTGCTAGCCACGGAACCCACAGTCACCCTGACGAAGGCCATCGCCATCAGCCGGGCATATATGACCTCGACTTGCAGCACCAAGCAAATAATCCACACAGTCTCGAACCCGGCAGGCACGGTCCTCAGGATAGCGCCCACCACGGACAAAACTGCAGAACGTGGCTCTGCCCGGGACAGAGAGCACGGACCTCGGGATCCTGGAACTCAGAGTCCGCTGAGGGGGGCCAATCAAGCAGCACCATGCTGGCGCTGTGGAGGAAGCCATGGGGCTCACCAGTGCAGGTTTGCGGAGTATACGTGCAATACCTGCCACGTTAAAGGCCACCTTCAGCGTATGTGTAAAAGAAATCGGACTCACCATGTGGCTGAGGAGATGGGGGATGATCCACTGTTCAGCGAGGAGCAGGTAGAAGATGATGAGGTGTTTGGACTGTATACGTGCACCGACGATTAGCCCCCAGTGATAAGGGAAGTAAAAATCAACGGAGTCCCTGTGAGTATGGAAGTGGACACGGGCTCGGGTCCGTCGTTGATGAGTCGGAGAACTTTTGATAAACTGTGGATTAACCCAGCTGCACGACCCAAGCTGGTCCCGGTCACGGTGAAGCTGCGTACCTACACCAGGGAACTGATACCTGTTCTTGGCAGAGCGGAGGTGCAGGTATCCCACGCGGACGAGACGCACGCTTTACCTTTGTGGGTCATTGCAGGCGATGGGCCGACACTCCTCGGCCGGAGGTGGATGGGGACGGTCCGTGGGAGCTGGGAAGACTTCATCACTCCACAGGCTGCTGCTCCCCGGGGTGCTGCCGTGCCCCGGGTCCCCAGAGAGCAGCGCCGACCGAGCTGGAGCTGCAGCCCCAGCCCCCGCTGGCAAGCCCCAGGCCTGGACCTCACACAGAGACCCTGCAGCCCCAGCCCCCACAGGCAAGCCCCAGGCCCGGATCTCACACAGAGATCCTGCAGCCCCAGCCCCCACAGGCAAGCAGCCCTGCACAGAGGGGCCCAAGGGGGGTGGGGGTTGAGCCGGCGGGGCACTGCGGGAGGGGTGCTGAGGGATTCAGGGGCCGGCGGATCGGAAGGGCTCCACAGAGGAGCTGTTAGCGTCGGGTGGCGGCAGCAGCTGGAGGTCGGGGGCTACGGAGGCCGCGGGGGACGCGGCAAGTGCGGCCGCTGGAGAGGCGGCAAGTCAGGTGGCAGCGGAGGGGAGCAGAGGCTGCGACGGCGGAGGGCATTCGGAGCAGCGGAGAAGAAGATGGCGGCAGCCTCGTGTCGGAGCTGCAGAGCATCAAAGATGGCGGCACCCAAGGAGAAGCCTTGTGGAATCCTCCTGCATCAAAGATGGCGCCTTAAAGAGGAAATGCACCCGGGAGTCTTAAAAGGGTCTTACAAAGAGGTGGTCCCCACAAAGGACTTCTGTTTGGCAGAGCAAGTCTAAAATGAGCTATGTTAATGTGAGATAGTGAATTTATAATAAGAATTACTTTTTTTATGCTGAATGGCCACTGTATTTGTGTAAAATAATGGATGAAGTACAATTAATGATAACGGTTAACAAGGAAATCAAGGTTCCGCTACCAGTCAATAACCAGTTAATGTACCAGATAATATGTACCATACTAACGCACTGTCTATGCCCACCTGCCTTCCGTTGGACAAGTGTGATGTTATGTAATGATGTGTGTATCGTTGTCCTGCGTCCAAGTGGGAGGGGAAGGTGATGTTATGTAATGATGTGTGTATCGTCCCAGTACCTTAAATGTAATGTAAGTACTATGCCACACCACAGAGGGCGCTGCGGTGGGAAACCCTGGTAGTACCTGTAAGAAGGACTATATAAGGGTGACCACCACACCTGGGAGGCACTCTGGAGCTGAACAATAAAGGACGAAGGTCACAGCAGTTAGACTTACACCAGACCGTGTGGAGTCAGTGATTTGTGTGCTACATACACCACAGTAACCACTTGACCAAGGTCCTGCCACTTCTTTTTGCACTGGCCTCCAGACCTCGTGGTGGTCACCATTGCTCAGTAATCTTGTGCAAGTTGGTTCCAGCATTTCTTCCTTTCTTTGGGTGGAACTTTTATGTTACCTCTCCTGGTGTCTAGCTCCTGCCATCTGCCCTCAATCACAGTAACTAGTGCCTCCACTTCATCTTAGAAGAAATTCTTGGTCCTTGCCCAACGTTGCATCTTGTATTGCTGCTCCGATTTTTCCAATGATAATTAAAGTTCTCACACAGCACTCAAAGTTTTCATACACACAATTGGCTCTTTAAAAATGACCGATTGCAGACCGGGAGCTCAACTGCATTTGCGCGACCATAGGAATCACGTCAAAAACGTCCTTTATTTTGCGCATGCACAGGAGGTGCAGCATCGGTTTTTTTGACGCCGATATTTGTCTCCACCTCCTGAGGCTACAGGGCACAGCACCAATTTTAAAAATAGAGCAGGGAAACTTGGCACATTTATTTTTGGAGCAGATGTAGCTGAGAAAAACAAGCATAACTCTGGCAATATGCCAAAAAACAGCTTTGGGCAAAATTGAGCCCAAAGAGAGGTTATGAAATGTAGAGCTAGAACCTCCACGTTTGAGCTTATCATCCAAAAATGGGCGTTATTTCTGGCGTGGGCAGTATAAAAGGATTTTCAGATCACCGGCTTGTTGTCCATTCTCAAAGCATCTAGTCTCCATTTTGGAAAATGGGCGTCACTGCGAGCGATATGAAATGGCCGGTCGCGTTACATCTCGCTGACCTTCTGCCGTAAAGTGTGGCTGTCCTTAGCAACGGCATGGCAATGCTCGATTCCCGCGATTCAGGAGGTCAAGGGTCATCATGACATGCGCAGAAGAGGAGACAGAGAGAGACGGAGCTCAGACGGGCTGAAGGCGTGTGTGGGTGTGGTGTGGCTGCTTTGGGAGGAAGGAGGAGACTTTAGAGCTTCGCAGCAAGTAGGCAAACAAAAATTAGCTGTTACCAGCCACATATTTGCCTGAATTTGGCCTATAATGGAGAGAGAGGAGGAGGCATCACAGCATGCTGTAGAGACTGAAGCTGGAGAGAGCAGTGAGGTGGGAGAGAAGCACATTGGAGGGCACAAAAGAGCCAGGAGGTTCTTGGACGAGTCAAATGCCTCCCTCCTGCAGGAGGTCAAATTACGCTGGGGTGATTTGACACAGGGAGGGTGTGGGAAGCCCACCCCAAAGGCTTACCAGAGGATATGGACTGAAATAGCAGAGGTGGTCTCATCGGCGACCAACGAGGATCGTGAGATCAACCAATGCCACAAACGATGGAACGACCTTGTGGGATCCGCAAGAGTAAGTACTACATTGATTTACATGTATTTATGTATTTATATAATTTGATTTGTAACAGTCATAGAAACATAGAAACATAGAAAATAGGTGCAGGAGTAGGCTATTCGGCCCTTCTAGCCTGCACCGCCATTCAATGAGTTCATGGCTGAACATGCAACTTCAGTACCCCCTTCCTGCTTTCTCGCCATACCCCTTGATCCCCCTAGTAGTAGGGACTTCATCTAACTCCCTTTTGAATATATTTAGTGAATTGAAAATTCACTATCATCAGATGTGAGGTCTTTCACTTTTACCGGGAATCTTTTACTCAAAGCCTGCAGTCACGGTGCATGTTTTTAGGTAAAGAATGATAATTTTCATGATAAACATGATTACATCTGTTGGTTATGTGTTGTATCAGTCTCTGTGACAGTACCTAGCAATGATATCATGCAATGATCTCATGTCATGTCGTCCTGTATCCTTTTGCAGAAGAAGCTATCGACGATGAGGTCCGTGCAGAGGCAAACGGGTGGGGGGGCCACCAGTCCCCAGCGACATCACTGACATGGAGGACCGGGTGCTCACACTCGTGGGGAAGCACCCCTGGACAGCCACGGATGCATCTGCAGACCCTGAAGTGATGCCACGTGAATAAAGCTTACACCATTGCATGATGTGAATCAATAGATGCCACACCCACTCAGATCCTAACAATCATATATGATAGATGATTTCTAAAATTGTCATAGAAATAATGATGGCCTAATGAAAATCATTGCAATGCAAATGTGTTGCTGGTCAAGAAATGTGATGTCTGCGATGATTTTGAGAGCAGTTGTTATGTCTTGAATAAATAGTCAGACTAGATATTGCAAGCTCAAAGTAAGTGTGACCGTAATCCTTTATTGCAGGTCTCAGAGTATCTCTCCAGCCTGTGAGGCCTCCTTATATATAGGATTATGGGATCCCTTGGGTCTCCAGGGGATAAGCCCTCTGGTGGTTAGACATGGTAATTACAGGTTTACATAAAAAACAACACTCCCCCCGCAAAGTCAATAATGTAACTATTTACAATGTGAGTCGATCTGGGGCTTTCCTTTCCCTGGTTGATCGTCTCGGTGCAAATTCTGGTGTTGGTGAGTCATTTGTTGGGCCTTCGCTGGGCTGCTTCGCAGCTGGCCTTGCTGGAATGCTAGGGGTGGTGAGTCTTACTGGGCTGCTGCTGGTGATGGGTTCTGCTTCATGGTCAACCGCTGGGTCAGTTGCCACTTGTGTGTGTGTTGGAGGGTCGAAAAAGGTAGAGTCTATTTTGGGTTGTTCTGTATAGTCTGTAAATCTGAATTTGGTTTGATCCAAGTGTTTTCTGCAGGTGAGTCCATTTGCGAGTTTGACCACAAACATCCTACTCCCCTCTTTGGACAAAACAGCGCCAGCAATCCACCTCGGACCTTGTCCATAGTTCAACACAAAAAAAGGATCATTTACTTCAATTTTGCGTGACACATTTGCGCGATCATGATATATATTCTGTTGAAGCCACCTACTCTCTACCTGTTCGTGTAGATCAGGGTGGATTAACGAGAGCCTTGTCTTGTGTCCTTTTCATGAGCAGTTCAGCAGGAGGGACCCCGGTGAGCGAGTGGGGTCTTGTGCGGTAACTAAGCAGGACTCAGGATAAGCGAGTCTACAGTGAGCCTTCAGTTACCCTTTTCAAGCTCTGCTTGATTATTTGAACTGCTCGTTCTGCCTGACCGTTGGACGCTGGCTTAAAAGGGGCAGATGTGATATATTTGACCCCATTGCGGGTCATGAATTCCTTGAATTCGGCACTGGTAAAGCACAGCCCATTGTCATTTACAAGGGCATCAGGCAGGCCGTGCGTGGCAAACATGGTCCGTAGGCTTTCAATGGTGGCAGCGGAGGTGCTTGCCGACATTATCACACATTCAATCCATTTGGAGTACGCATCTACAACCACTAAAAACATTTTTCCCAAGAATGGGCCTGCATAGTCGACATGAACACTAGACCACGGTTTGGAGGACCAGGACCATAAACTTAGTGGCGCCTCCCTGGGTGCATTGCTTAACTGGAAACATGTATTACATTTGTGCACACAGGACTCTAAATCTGCATCGATACTGGGCCACCACACGTGGGATCTGGCTATCGCTTTCATCATTACAATGCCTGGGTGGGTACTGTGAGATAACTAATGAAAGTGTCCCTGCCCTTTTTTGGCACAACTACCTGATTACCCCATAGGAGGCAGACTGCCTGTATCGACATTTCATCTTTGTGCCGCTGGTATGGCTTTATTTCTTCCTGCATCTCTAGTGGGACACTAGACCGACTCCCGTGGAGCAAAGAGTTTTTTATTAAGGACAGTAAGGGGTCCTGGCTCGCCCAGGTTCTAATCTGTTGGGCGGTAACACGTGATTGCTCACTCTCGAATGCTTCCACTACCATAACTAAATCTGCAGGCTGTGTCATCTCCACCCCGGTGGTGGGCAATGGTATCCTACTGACAGCATCGGCACAGTTTACCGTGCCTGGCCTGTGTCGGATGGCTTAGTTGTATGCGGACAACGTGAACACCCATCTCTGGATGTGGGCCGATGAATTCGTATTTATCCCCTTATTTTCAGAAAAAAGGATATAAGCAGCTTATGGTCGGTTTCCAATTCAAATTTGAGCCTGAATAGATATTGATGCATTTTCTTTATCGCATAAACGCACGCTAAGGCTTCTTTTTCGATCATACAGTAGGCCTTCTTGGCCTTAGACAGACTTCTGGATGCATAAGCAACCAGTTGCAATTTCCAAAATTCATTAGCTTGTTGCAATACACACCTGAACCTATATGACGACGCATCACATGCTCGTATCAAACATTTACATGGATCGTACAACACAAGCAATTTGTTTGAACATAACAGCTTCCTAGTTTTATCAAAGGCATTTTCTTGGCTTTTACCCCATACCCATTCATCTCCCTTATGCAGTAAAGAGAGCAGGGGTTCTAACAATGTGCTGAGACCCAGTAAAAAGTTACCAAAATAGTTCAGGAGTCCTAGAAACGACCGCAGCTCTGTCACGTGCTGTGATCTTGGTGCGTTTTTCATTGCTTCCGTCTTTGAATCGGTGGGCCTGATGCCATCCGCCGCAATTCTTCTCCCCAGGAATTCCACTTCAGGTGCCAGGAAAACGCACTTCGAGCGTTTTTAGCCTGAGCCCCACATGATTAAGCCGACTAAGAACCTCCTCCAGGTTCTGCAGGTGCTCAACGATGTCCCGACCTGTAACCAAGATGTCGTCCTGGAAGACCACGGTGTGCGGGACCGACTTCAGCAAGCTTTCCATGTTCCTCTGGAATATCGCCGCGGCCGATCGAATCCCAAACAGGCATCTGTTGTAAATGAAAAGACCTTTGTGCGTGTTGATGCAGGTGAGGCCTTTCAAAGATTCCTCCAGCTCCTGCGTCATGTAGGCCGAGGTCAAGTCCAGCTTCATGAATGTTCACCCTCCAGCCAGTGTTGAAAAAAGGTCGTCTGCCTTTGGTAGCGGGTATTAATCCTGCAGTAAGAAACAATTGATAGTTACTTTGTAATCACCACAAATTCTGATGGTGCCATCTCCCTTGAGGACTGGAACAATTGGACTGGGCCACTCATTGAATTCGATCGGCGAGATGATGCCCTCTCATTGCAGCCTGTCCAGCTCGATCTCCACCCTCTCTCTCAACATGTAAGGTACCGCTCTCGCCTTGTGATGAATGGGTCACGCCCTCGGAATCAAATGGATCTGCACTTTTGCTCCTTGGAACTTCCTGATGCCTAGTTCGAACAGTGAGGGGAACTTGCTTAGGTCCTGGGCACACGAGGTGTCATCGACGGACTAAAGCACTCGGACGTCGTCCCAGTTCCAGCGTATCTTCCCCAGCCAGCTTCTGCCGAACAGCGTGGGGCCATCGCCCGGTGCCACCCAGAGTGGTAAATCTTGCACCGTTTCATCGTAGGAGACCTTTACAGTAGCACTACCAATTATGGGAATCAGTTCCTTTGTGTACGTTCTAAGTTTGGTGCAAATAGGAGTCAGGACTGGCCTTGAAGCCATGCTGCACCAACAACTTATCGAAAGTCTTTTTACTCATTATGGACTGGCCTGTGCCCATGTCCAGCTCCATGGACACCAGGAGTCCATTTAATTCAACCTTCAGATTATCGGGGGACACTTTGTGGTAAATGTGTGCACCCCATATACCTCTGCCTCCTCGGTCTGAGGCTCTGGTTCATCGTGATCCACTGTGGATCTATCCTCCTCTACAACATGATGGTTTGCAGGATTAGCAAGGTTTGCAGCATGGCTTCAAGGCCGGTCCTGACTCCTATTTGCACCAAACTTAGAACGTACACAAAGGAACTGATTCCCATAATTGGTAGTGCTACTGTAAAGGTCTCCTACGATGAAATGGTGCAAGATTTACCACTCTGGGTGGCACCGGGCGATGGCCCCACGCTGTTCGGCAGAAGCTGGCTGGGGAAGATACGCTGGAACTGGGACGACGTCCGAGTGCTTTAGTCCGTCGATGACACCTCGTGTGCCCAGGACCTAATGGAGGTGTCCCATTGTTCCACAGCCCTTGCAAACGTATCCTTTGAAATGGCATGAATGGAATCGATGATCACCCCCACAGCGCCAACAAGGTGTTAATTGCCTTGTAATCACCACCCTTGATGGTGGACTCTGAGTCATCTGCGGATGTGCAGCTACAGGCGTGTAAGTCCTGCCATGATCATTTCGATTCAAAAACAACGTTACTTTGTTCACAGCACTTGCAGCCGCACTCGTGTGCTGAGAAATTCGTTTGGTATTGTCACTGGTGGAGATAAACGCCTGGGCTATCACTATGGCTTTACTCAGGATTAGGGTCTCTACAGTCAAAAGTTTGCAAAGTATTACTTCATGGCCAATGCCAAGTACAAAGAAATCCCTGAGCATATGCTCCAAGTTTTCTTCAAATTCGCAATGTCCTGCAAAGCGCCTTAGTTCGGCGACGTAGCTCGCCACTTCCTGGTCTTCAGACCTCTTGTATGTGTAGAACCGATACCTCGCCATCAGAACGCTTTCCTTCGGGTTTAGATGCTCCCGGACCAGTGTGCACAACTCATTATACGACTTGTCTGTGGGTTTTGCTGGAGCGAGCAGATTTTTCATGAGGCCATATGTTGATGCCCTTCAAATGGTGAGGAGGATCACCCTTCGTTTGGCAGTGTTCGCTTCTCCTTCCAGCTCGTTGGCCACGAAGAATTGGTCAAATCGCTCCACGAAGGTTTCCCAATCATTGCCCTCTGAAAATTTCTCCAGGACACCCACAGTTCTCTGCATTGTTGCATTGGGGTTCGTTATCTGTATCTCATCGCCAGTTGTTATGCCTTGAATAAAGAGTCAGACTAGATACTGCAAGCTCAAAGTGTGACCGTAGTCCTTTATTGCAGGTCTCAGAGTGCCTCTCCAGCCTGTGAGGCCTCCTTATATACAGGTGTTCCTGATAATTACAGGTTTACGTACATAAGAGGGGTAGTGCTTTTGTTGTGCACATGCTGTGTGTAGCACTGGACTCATCTTGTGACCCTAGCACCCCCTTCTCCTCTAATAACCTCATTTGTGTTTTGCAGCTCAGTCAGCAGCGCATTCCAAGGCAAGACCACAGAGACCAGAAGGTGGGAGCGCGAGGCCCGACTCTCCGGACGATCCAACATCTGGTACTGAGGAGGTCTGATTCTCGCCTGTCAATCCGCGGGGTCTGTTCTCTACGGATGAGAGCGCGGACTTCGAGGAATCTGCATTGCCATGCTCCAGAATCCAATCCAACCCAAGGCAATCTAGTGGTCCTCCGGGCATTCCCGCTTCCACTCTGGAGGTACCGGTCCCAAGCACCTTGCCACAGGGCATCCCATTTGTCCCCAGGATGGTGCCGACCCCGCGGAGGCCTCGTGGACGCGTCAAGTCTGTTCCACGAGTGCCACATGACAGCGGAGAGATGGTATAGTTGTCCAGGAGGACTATAGACATTGGTGACCAGCTCATCGAAGCATTGGGGGGCATATCCCGACAGCTGGCCACCATGACCGAGTACATTCCACGGATGGCGGAGGCCCTGGATGCGATAGCCAGGAACACTGCTGGCACAGGCCTCCCAGTGGTCCACAAGTGTGGCACTCCACCCCTAGGTTCTGCACCACCACTGCGAATGAAAGATAAGAGCAAGGACCAAGATCCTGCTTCTGCATCAGAGAATGTTGCCCCCTCGGCACCCACCGCTCCCATACCCGTCCAACCAACGCATCTGCCTTCATCCCCCACAATGAGGCACCGCCTGAGGAGCTCCTCGGCCAGGCGCCATGGAGCGAGGAGGGGAAGGGGTAGAGGTGGGGAGAAGAAGGGGAGGGGGGAATGAAAGTGAGGTGCATGTCCATAGGTGATGGCTGTGTTATATCTCCATCTGGGTGTATGCAATTCGTTGTAAAGTATGGGGGGAGGGGATCACCCTCCTGCTTTGCCTTTGTATTCTGTGTTGCTGGACATGTTGAACATTTAATTGGTGTCAATGGTGGAAAAAGTGTGGTGTGGGCGGGGGTTAGGTGTTATTGCCCGTGATACTCATGATTTCAGACCAATATTGGTATAACATTTTTGTTATTGAACATAACCTTGTTACGCATTATCTCAGATAGCTGGACTGTTACACACTGCTGATTCCTTAACTTGAAATGGTTAAATACAACTTAACATCAATCAACGTAAATTTTAACTGGCACCAAGGTGATGGGCATTGATATCTGAGCTGCACACACACAGCAATGGGTCAGCGTTGTCATTCACATCAACGCTCTTTCAGGCAAATCGTTCAGATCTCAGCTCCTGACGTAAGAGTCTTGCAGCTGTGTAGCCACCACCGTCCTTTCCTGGGGTCTGGAGGGGGTCGTGGCCATGATTGCATAGCCAGTCTGATTGTCTGGCCCTAGGTCAGCATCCAGCCCCTCGTCCTCCTCTTCCTCTCTCTCCTGAAGTGGAGCATCAGTCCCTTCTGGCAATTCTTGGCCTCTCATGATATTCAGGTTGTGCAGCATCGAGCACATGACCACGAATTTACCTACTTGCTCAGGGTTGTATTGTAGCTCCCCTCCTGAGTGGTCAATCCAAGGAAAAGGCATATAAATATAAAAAGCAGCAAACCTGAGGACTGGGAGAAATTTAGAATTCAGCAGAGGAGGACAAAGGTTTTAATTAGGAGGGAGAAAATAGAGTATGAGAGGAAGCTTGCTGGGAACATAAAAACTGACTGCAAAATCTTCTGTAGATATGTGAAGAGAAAAAGATTAGTGAAGACAAACGTAGGTCAGAATCAGGTGAATTTATAACGGGGAACAAAGAAATGGCAGACCAGTTGAACAAATACTTTGGCTCTGTCTTCACGAAGGAAGATACAAATAACCTTCCGGAAATACTAGGGGAACGAGGGGCTAGTGAGAAGGAGGAACTGAAGGAAATCCTTATTAGGCGGGAAATTGTGTTAGGGAAATTGATGGGATTGAAGGCCAATAAATCCCCAGGGCCTGATAATCTGCATCCCAGAGTACTTAAGGAAGTGGCCTTAGAAATAGTGGATGCATTGGTGATCATTTTCTAACAGTCAATCAACTCTGGATCAGTTCCTATGGACTGGAGGGTAGCTAATCTAACACCACTTTTTAAAAAAGGAGGGAGAGAGAAACTGGGTAATTATAGACTGGTTAGCCTCACATCAGTAGTGGGGAAAATGTTGGAAGCAATTATTAAAGATGAAATAGCAGCGCAATTGGAAAGCAGTGACAGGATCGGTCCAAGTCAGCATGGATTTATGAAAGGAAAACCACGCTTGACAAATCTTCTAGAATTTTTTGAGGATGTAACTGGTAGTGTGGACAAGGGAGAACCAATGGAAGTGGTGTATTTGGACTTTCAAAAGGATTTTGACAAGGTTCACACAAGAGATTGGTGTGCAAAATTAAAGCATGTGGTATTGGGCGTAATGTACTGACGTGGATAGAGAACTGGTTGGCAGACAGGAAGCAGAGTGTCAGGATAAACGGGTCCTTTTCAGAATGGCAGGCAGTGATTTGTGGGGTACCGCAGGACTCAGTGCTGGGACCCCAGTTATTTACAATATACATTAATGATTTAGATGAAGGAATTGAGTGTAATAGATGACACTAAGCTGGGTGGCGGTGTGAGCTGTGCGGAGGAAACTAAGAGGCTGCAGGGTAACTTGGACAGGTTAGGTGAGTGGGCAAATGCATGGCAGATGCAGTATAATGTGGATAAATGTGAGGTTATCCACTTTGGTGGCAAAAACACAAAGGCAGAATATTATCTGAATGGCGGCAGATTAGGAAAAGGGGAGGTGCAACGAGACCTGGGTGTCATGGTGCATCAGTCATTGAAAGTTGGCATGCAGTTCCAGCAGGCGGTGAAGAAGGCAAATGGTATGTTGGCCTTCATAGCTCGGGAATTTGAGTATAGGAGCAGGGAGGTCTTATTGCTGTTGTGCAGGGCCTTGGTGAGGCCTCACCTGGAATATTGGTCTCCTAATCTGAGGAAGGACGTTCTTGCTATTGAGGGAGTGCAGCAAAGGTTCACCAGACTGATTCCCAGGATGGCAAGACTGACATATGAGGAGAGACTGGATCGACTGGGCCTGTATTCACTGGAGTTTAGAAGGATGAGAGGGGATCTCATAGAACCATATAAAATTCTGACGGGACTGGACAGGTTAGATGCAGGAAGAATGTTCCCGATGTTGGGGAAGTCCAGAACCAGGGGACACAGTCTAAGGATAAGGGGTAAGCCATTTAGGACTGAGATGAGGAGAAACTTCTTCACTCAGAGAATTGTTAACCTGTAGAATTCTCTACCGCAGAGAGTTGTTGACGCCAGTTCGTTGGATATATTCAAGAGGGCGTTAAAGGGATCAAGGGGTATGGCGAGAAAGCATGAAAGGGGTACTGAGGTTAATGATCAGCCATGATCTTATTGAATGGTGGTGCAGGCTCGAAGGGCCGAATGGCCTACTCCTGCACCTATTTTCTATGTTTCTATGTTTCTAAGCGCTGCTTAAGCAGTTATTGTTTGGCGGCCCCATTGCATTGAAAGTATTATAGCGATTGATCAGAAGCAATGATTTCCTCTCTAAAATACACCTGGAGTAAAGCTCCAATAGTCCAGAGTCTGAAAATATGTCTGTTGACACGCTCACTGCACCTGAGAAGAACTCCAGAGTCAATGAAAACTCCCCCGAAGTTGAGGCAGCCTTTTGAATGAAGTGACCTGCAATTTTAAAAATGCCAGCCACACCGCTGGCGTTCGTTCAGAACAGTTCCACTTTTTCTGGGCGTTTTTTTGGGCGAGTGATATTGTGGGCGATATGTGTGCGAAGTGATGAAAGTGACGCTGGGCGATCTCCAGGGCGTTAGTTTCGCCAAATGTGTTCTTTCCGACAAAAAAAAGTGGGCGGGCGGTATTATTGAATCTCGGCGTTAATTCCGTGCGGAAAGTAACGCTGGGCGATATTATGGGCGTTGGTTTCGCCCATTCTGATGATTCCGCCCAAAAAAAGTGGGCGGGCGATAATATTTTTTCCCAGCGTTAAGCACATGGGGAAAGTAATGCTCGGCGATAAGTTTCCTAAAAATGCCCGTCAGTTTCCATTTTGTGCCAAAATGGGTGCTATATGGGCGTCATACGTCATTTATACGTCGCGATTTGATTCTCCGCGGTGAAAATTGGTCGCAAAGCCCGTGCAGGATCCTCGGGTACCTGCTTGCGGCGGTGCTTTCAAGTTCCACCGGGGAGAGGTCCGCCAACGTGCAACAACGCAGATTGCGTTTGCGTCGTACTTTCGGCTCGCTCCCGGCCCGTACACCGTGCCCAGAATACCGACAGGTCAAACCTGTTGGTGCAGCCCTGCCAGCAGCGGTAAGTATGAAAACCTGCATAAAAGGTAAGTTCAAGTTTTTATTTTTAAATTATTTTTCAGCGACTTGGTAACTAAGGGTTTTGTGAATGTTTTTGGAATGTCTTTTGCAATTTTCTTTTTTCTTTTTTCCCCACTCCCAAGGCCTCTATCGCAGCGCAAACGACCACTGAGTAAAGTTGCAGACACTCACGTTCTGCGTCGCGAATAGTCGTGCAATGCCTCCTTTACCAAAGCGCCCTGGCGCAGACGTAAAGGCTGAAAGTCCGGCCTAAAAACGTAGCGCAATGTAAACGGTAAGTTTCACATATCGCTACCGTTTTTGCCAAAAATCCCTGAAAACCGAAAATCCAGCTCAAAGCCTTTAACTGGTTGAGTAGTATTTCAGGTTGTAGTACTGTATCATTAAGTTCTGACAGTGGTTCCACTGGGAAAACTGTTCTGCAGTGCCACCTGGTGGTGTGTCTTATTATCTCAGCACCCATTCCCAAACCCATTCAGGTTTTCTGTGTTTTTTGTTGTGGAGGTGAGCATGGTGCACAGGGTGGAGGCCCACTGGAACTTGTGGGAGAGTGGAGGCAGAGCTCTGGAGGTATCGTCTCACACTGAAGTATTACTGCAATCTGCAGAATTTGACGAATCTGGAGGTGATGGTACTGGTGAGGTGGAATCTGCTAACTAGTTGGTGGCAGGGTATAACCTGGGTCTCATGGAAGAACTGGTCGAGACTAATCTATCCATCTGTCCCTCCAGAGTGCGGGACCTGGATGATTTTAACTCTGGAGCCTCATTAAAATCCGCTCTCACTGATTTCCGCCAGCGGAGATGACATGGGCGGGAGCAGGAAGTCGTGTGGCTGCAGGCCCACTAAAACAGTCCCCAGCAAGGTAAGTTAGGAAGGAAGGTGGCTGGAGAAAGGGAGGGGGAGCCCAGGACAGAGGATGCCGAAGATGTCCTAGCTGAGCCCTGCACTCATGAGCATATAATCTAGGCTGATACTCCAGTGCAGTAATAAGAGGGTGCTGCACTATCAGAAGTCTGTTTTTTGGATGAAATGTTCAACCAAATCCCTTCTGCCCTCTTAGGTTCCATGGCATTATTCGAAGGAGATCAGTATAGCTTTCCTGGTGACCACCAAATGTTATCCTTCAATCAACACCACTATCTAGATATTTATCCCATTGCTGATTGTGGGAGCTTGCTGTGTGCAAATTGGCGGCCATGTTTGGCAACATTATTACAACAGTGACTGCACTTCAAAAATACTTCATTGGCTACAAAACACTTTGGGACATCCTGAAGATGTGAAAGGTATCATATATTGGAAAATATTTATTTCTATATAGCATGAATGCTACCTGTCACTTAACCCAAGCCTGAATGTTGTCCAGGTCCTTCTGTAAGCTTTTAAGAGCTTATCAGAGGAGTTCTGAATGGAGCCAAACACTGTAGAATCATCAGAGGACAGCAGCAGTCCTGACCCTATAATAGATGGTTAAGCCAAGGATGTTGTCCTGAAGAACTCTTGCAGCAATATTCTGGGGCAATGATAGGCCTCCAACAACCATGATTATCTTCCTTTGTGCCAGGTATGACTCCAGCCACTGGAGGGTCGTCCCTTTAACTCGCAATGACCTCACTTTTCCTAGGTCTCCTTGGTGCCATAATCAGTGGAAAGTTACCTTGATGTCGAAGGCAGTTACTCTCACTTCTCTTTTAGCATTCAGCTCTTGTATTCACGCCTGGATCAAGGTTGTGATAAGGTCTGGGGTGGAATGGTTCTGCCGGAACCTGAAATGAACACAAGAGAGCAGGTTATTGGTGATTAGGTGTCATACGATTGATGATTCCTTCCATCACTTTGCTGGCAATTGGGAAGAGGCTGAGAGACGGTAATTGGCCAGGTTAGTTTAGTCCTGCTTTCTGTGGAGAGCAATCTTCCATATTGTTGGGTAGATGGCAGTCGATAACTACACCGGAATTGCCTGGTACTTTAAATAACATTTGATATTTTCAAGGAATACAGTGGCAAGTGAAAAGTTGACCAAAGGAAAATATGAAAATAATCTCCTTGTTTTCATATAAGGTTTCGTTTCTCTCAAATTCCACTTAATCTCCACCATATTTTAACAGATATTAGGTGAAGGCTGGAAACAATGTAAAGTGTGAAGACAATCCTTGATAGTAACAATACTAATGTCACTCCCATTAGTGATACATACTTGGAAAAAAAACCGATACGTATTTCACTAAAATGGATTAGTTTAAAGAAAACAGTTTCTGATAATAAAAAGTTAGTTCATCTTAAAGGTGTATATCTCTGACAAGAGACCAACTTGAACTTGTCAGAGGAACCAGATCCAGGAAAGAGAATCACAGGTTCCCCACTCCTGGGGTGGAAATTCAGGCATGAAGACTAACCAGTTGGGGTGCCTAAACCCACAAACAGCAAATATCGAGAGGAGTGTAACCATGGGGGAGGGAGTTTGGAGGCAAGCTCAAAGTACACTTCAGTCACATAATATTTGAGTCTAATGCATCTCAATATAAGTATAGACAGTAATAGTTTGGTGTGTTTTAGTCGCACCAGAAAGAGAAACTCTGTTTCCGTCCCCCTGTCACTCTCGCGGGAAGTTGCGAGGGTTTTTTGAAGGTGAACCGGACCTTGGAGTTGAGGGGGTAATGGACACTTTTGATTGGCCTGGAGCAAGTGCCCGGGCCCGGGCTCACTTTGCCTGCGGTTTGCAGGGGGACAGACTGTAGGCATTTCCCCTGCACTCGGCCGCAGTTTGTCATGTCAGTCTGTGGCCGCTTGTGGCGGTCTGTGGCCGCTGCTCGAGCTGCGAGTAAGGCAGAATTCTGCTCCAAGCTGCCGCTGTCGAGACCGGCCCTGCGCTGCAGCGCAGCCCTGGCTGTATCCGCCAAGAGTTTTGCAACAGGCGGCGAGCAGGAAGCAGGTGAGTCCCCCCCAGGGGCCGCTCCCTGGGTGAATGGCTCCACTGACAATACAGGCAACTTCCTAGACAGGATTTGCATTTATATAGCGCCTTTCACGACCTCAGGCCTTCCCAGGACGCTTTATAGCCAATGAAGTATGTTTTGAATTATAGTCGCTGTTGTAATTCGGGAAACGTGGCAGCCAAATTGTGCACAGCAAGATTCCACAAACCGCAATGTGATAATGACTAGATCATCTGTTTTAAGGTGTTGTTTGAAGGATAAATATTGGCCAGGACTCGGGGTACTCTCTTCTTCCAATAGTGCCATGTCCTCCTGAGAGGGTTTAACGTCTCATCCGAAAGACAGCGCCTCTGACACTGCACTGTACTGGAGTGTCAGCCTAGATTTTGTGCTCAAGACTCAGGAATGGGAGTTGAACCTTCTGACTCCGAGGTGAGAGTGCTACCAACTGAATTGCAGCTGACTCCAAGGGTTAATTTGCTCCGACACTGTGCAGAAATAGCTTTTTTATGTTTAAATGGGTTTGCAAACTATTTTTTTATTAGTTCATGGGATGTGAGCATCGCTGGTAAGGTCAGCATTTATTGTTCATCCCTACTTGCCCCAGAGAAAGTGGTGGTGAGCCACCTTGAACCGCGACAGTCCGTGTGGTGATACGTCTTGTAGCGATTTGGTACAACTCCAAGGGCTGTTAAGAGTCAACCACATTGCTGTGGGTCTATAATCACATATAGGTCAGACCAGGTAAGGATGGCAGATTTCCTTTCTGAAAGGACATCAGTGAACCAGATGGGTTTTTATGACAAAATGATAGTTTCATGGTCACCATTACTGATAGCATTTTATTCCAGATTTATTAAATTAACTGAATTTAAATGCCCCAACTGGGTGGATTTGAACTTGCATCTCAGTATTACTAGTCCAGTAATATAACCACTTTGCTACTGTGCCCACGGTTGGGTTAATGCCTTCTTTATGCCCATATAAATTGGTTTCCTTGGTGCTAGACTTATATTTCGGGGCAGATTAGTCAACAGTTAGCTTCAAAGTTACGAATACAAACTTGCACAGACAGTTACAGAACCACTTCTTCTGTACATTGAGAGATGAATGAAAACACCAGATAATGGAGTCTGTGCACAACTTCATCTCTAGTTGTCAAACCTGCCCCAGTCATTGGAAAAGAGAGAACATACATTGATTTAGCAATTTTTACAAGTTCAGGACGTCCCAAAGTGCTTTACAGCCAATTAAGTACTTTTGAATTATAGTCACTATTGAGATGTAGGCAAACTCAGCAGCCAATTTGCACACCGCAAGGTTCCACAAACTGTGGTGAGATAAATGACCAGGTTATTTGCTCATGGTGGTGTGGGTTGAGGAATAATTTTGGTCAGGATACTGGGAAAACCCCTTGGCACTTCTTTGGGGAGACTGCAATCACCTGCATTGGCTTCTCTTCCTGCATCGTTGCCTCTAGTGACCCCCAAGGATCTATCCTCGGACCCCTCCTATTTCTAATCTATATGCTGCCCTTGGCAACATCATCCAAAAACACAGCATCAGTTTCCGTATGTATGCTGAAGACACCCAGCTCTACCTCTCCACCACTTCTCTCGATTCCTCAATGGTCTCTAAATTGACACACTACTTGTCCGACATCCAGTTCTGGATGAGCAGTAATTTTCTCCAATTATATATTGGGACGACCCAAGCCATTCGGCCCAAATTTGATGGAGGCCCCCACCCGCCCAAGTGCCGACCAAAGAACCGCCGAAGGCTGCCGAGGTCCCTGACGGTTCTTTAGGCGGAGTTTTCATCACCCAGGTCCCTAGAAGGTCGGCGGGTGGCAAATCTGCGACGTACGCCGCCAATCTGGGCGGCAGTCGATGGGAGCACATTCTTGGAGACAGAGGCGCCCAAGTGCCACCGAGGATGGAGTCGGGCCCACGGAGGGTCGAAGAACTGAAAACTAAAATCATCAGAAAAAAAAATCATCAGGAAAGAAAAATCCATCAGAAGACCTTCAGGGGACACCATTGAGGTAAGTTGCTGTGAAAATGTTTCTTTTTTAAAGTTTACTAACCTTTTTTTCAGGATCTTCATACCTACCAGCGGGGATAGACCAGCCTCCTCGCAGCGGTCCACCCACATTCTGGCGCAGACTCCCGCCCGTATGCATACGGCATCTCGGCGGGCGGGAGTCCACTTACGCCACTCGGCCGTCCGCTGACATCGGTGGGCGCTTCCCGCCGGCTCTCCCCTCCCGCCCACATGGAAAGTGGCACAGAGCGGAACCCAAAGAGGAATGTTGGCGGCAGTGGGCAGCTGTCGGCGGCAGTGGGTGGTGAGCCCATTGTCTTCGGGATCTGCCACAAACTCCATTTCCTAGCCACTGATTCCGTATCTCTCCCTAGCATCATTCTGAGACTGAACCAAGCTGTTTTGCAACCTTGGTGTCATATTTGACCCTGAAATGACGAAGACTGCCTATTTCCACATCCGTAATATTGCCCGTCTCCGCCCCTGCCTCAGCTCATCTGCTGCTGCAACCCTCATCCATGCCTTTGTTGCCTCTAGGTCTAGACTTGACTATTCCAACGCACTCCTGGTTGGCCTCCCACATACTACCCTATGTAAACTTGAGGTCATCCAAAACTCGGTTGCCCGTGTCCTAACTCGCACCAAGTCCCATTCACACATTTTCCCTGTGCTCACTGAGCTACATTGGCTCCTGGTTAAGCAACACCTCGATTTCAATACTCTCATCCTTGTTTTCAAATCCCTCCATGGCCTCCCCCTCCCTATCTTGGCCCCACAAACCCTAGAGATATCTGTGCTCTTCAAATTCTGCCCTCTTTAGCATCCCTGATTATAATTGCTCAACCATCAGTGGCTGTGCCTTCTGTTTCCTAGGCCCTAAGCTCTGGAATTTCCTGCCTAAACCTCTCTACCTCTCTACCTCTCTTTCCTCCTTTTAAGATGCTCCTTAAAACCTACCTCTTTGACCAAGCTTTTGGTCATCTGCCTTCATTTCTACTTATGTGGCTCGGTGTCAAATCTTTTGTCTTATAATATTCCGTGAAGCACTTTGGGATGTTTTACTATGTTAAAGGTGCTATATAAATACAAGTTATTGTTGACGACTGCTCAGGTGGATTGAACACTCTGCCTGTCCATGGTTTGGACAGCAGCAATTTGCATTCAATGTAGAAAAACTTCCTGAGATACTTCATGGAAGAGAAAAAGAGTGGGTACTGAGTCTTTGCAGGAGGGTTAAGCAAGGTGAGTGATAGCTTGGTTGAAGAGATGTGTTTTAAGAAGACTTTTAAAAGGGAGGGAGGTCACAGTTGACTTTTAGCTCTGGCTGACCCACCGTTTATGCACATGCCCAACCCTGCCTGCCGATGCCTGGACCTCCCTCCGATTCCACCCTTCAATGCTTCTGAACCACTGGCATCTTGAAAGCCACCTCACTGGCCACGTTCACTCCAAATGCCTCTTTGGAGAGTTCCTTTGATAATCAGAGGCGGTGGAGCAGACTGGTGACCGCAAGAAACAATATACCTTTATCGCAGAAAGCTTATTGAGTGCGTTTTTGGTGGTGTACACGTCGTGTGCATACTGTCCAGCTGTCCTAATGCTTGTGAATGTACACGAGTGTTGGGGGAACTTTGCAACGTGGATAGACAGCCTAATTTGTTATGTGATAAAATTATTTTTAAAATTTATTAAAGGGGTTTTAGTGGAAACTGATAAATAAGGTGGATTGTTTTATACTATTTATATTTGTTGCAATGATTTTTGTGGATTGGCACAGGGAATGTCGGCAATACAATGGGGTGAGAAAACCAACATGCCTGCACTTTTTTACTTGGCAGAAAATAGTAAGGGAGCAGGATTTAATAAATCTATTTCATCCTGCCTAAACCCGCTTGACCTATAAACTGTCAATGTCATGGGAGATCAACTAGTATTAACATATAAAACCATCCCAGAATATTTTTGGGAGCTTGGCTTCATATGTTGAATCACAATACACTTGAAAATAATGGAAAATACATCCAAAAAGTCAAAATACAAAATCTCCTGTGGACATGTGCCTGAATCCTCTTTAGAAATAAACTTTGCGACGTGAAAGCTCACTGATCCTCTTCAAAAATATCTCAATCCACCACTGCAAAAATTGCATTGTTGTACACTTTTTTCCCTACAATATAACTGGTGGAATATTGGGTGTAGTTCCAACTTAAGTCATGAAAAGTTTGTGTTCCACTGCACTTCCATTGTAGCTAACTTTTGTATGTCATGTGTGAGGTCATTGGGTTTCAGTTTTCGCAGAAAAAATACATCGAATTTTATAGCACAGAAACCAGCCATTCGGCCTAACAGGTCTATTAGTGCTCCACACGAGCCTCCTCCCACCTTACTTCATCTCATCCTAGCAACATATCCTTCTATTCCTTTCTTCCTCATGTACTTGCATAGTACATGTAATATTAAATAAACTGAATTGTGGAATTTAATCCCAAACCACTAATAAAAATTCTAAAATTCAGTGAAATACTAATAAATTTAACTTATTTAATCACTTTGAGGCAGTGGCCTTAGATCATAAGGTTTTAGTCAAGACTATTTTTACATGGGATTACATAGGATATACATCACAGAAACAGGCCATTTAGCCCAATCAGCTTATGCCGGTGCTAATGTTCCAATCGAGACACCTCCCTTCTTTCATCATATAATCTTATCAGCATAACCCTCTATTACTTTCTCCCTTGTATGCTTATCTAACCATCCTTTAAATGAATCTATACTATTCACTTCAACCATTCCCTGTGGTAGTGAGTTCCACATTCACACCACTCTCTAGATAAGGAAGTTTCTTCTGAATTCATTGTTTTTTTTGTCAGCTTTTTGGGGGGACCAGGTCAGTTTTAATGAAGATGTGTGGGGAAGGGGAGGTAACACATTTTGGGGAGGGAGCTCCAAAGAGTCGGCTGAGGTGACTGAAAGCTGTGCCACCAAAGGTGGAGCAGAAGGAGGGAGAATGCACAGCAGGCCAGAGTCAGCGAGTTGCAAAGGTAAAGTGGGATGAGGCTGCGGGGAGATTTTTGATTCGGTCCATTGGGGGATATATTCCTCAACTGATTACCGCAGTTTGTTTTAAGTTATGTCTGTTGGAAAGCTGCTGAAAAGAGTCAGGGAGGAACAAAATGGAAGAATGTCCATATATGGGTTAAATGGGCTACAGTGTCAGTGATTGGCTGAGGGTGGATGACATCATGGTCATGTAGTTGGGGGGAAATAACAAACTGCCTTAAGGGGGCAGGGCAGAGCAGGAATAAAGAACAAAGGAACAAATGGTTTCAAGGCATGGCTGCCTATTCTCCAAAGGATTGGCGTAATATTCACCTTATCTACTTACTGCCTTGTTACTGCTTGTAGCTAGTTGTATTGTAATCAGTAAAATTATTGATGACACTGTGTCAGTTGTCTTGTTACATAAGAACATAAGAAATAGAAGCAAGAGTAGGCCATTTGGCCCCTCGTGCCTGCTCAGTCATTCAATAAGATCATATCTGATCCTGGCCTCAACTCCACTTCCCCGCACCTGCCCATAATCTTTGACTCCCTTTATCGTTCAAAAATCTATCTATTTCCACCTTAAATATATTCAATGACCCAGCCTCCACAGCTTTCTGGGGCACAAAATTCTAAAGATTCACGACCCTCTGAGAGAAGAAATTCCTCCTCATTTCTGCTTTAAATGGGCAACCCCTTATTCTGAGTCCATGTCCCCTAATTCTAGATTCTTCCACGAGTGGAAACATCCTCTCTGCATTTAAACTGTCAAGCCCCCTCAGAATTTTATTTTCAATAAGATCACCTCTCATTCTCCTAAACTCCAATGAGTATAGGCCCAACCTGCTCAATCTTTCTTCATATGACAACCCCTTCATCTCCGGAATCAACCTCGTGAATCTTCTCTCAACTGCCTCCAATGCAAGTATATCCCTCCTTAAATAAGGAAACCAAATTTGTACGCAGTACTCCAGGTGTGGTCTTACCAACGCCCTGTACAGTTGTAGCAGGAATTCCCTACTTTTATACTCCATCTCCTTTGCAATAAAGGGTAACATTCCATTTGCCTTTCTAATTACTTGCTGTACCTGCATGCTAACTTTCTGTGTTTCATGTACAAGGGCCCCCAGATCCCTCTGTACCGCAGCATTTTGTAATCTCTTCCCATTTAAATAATAAATTGTTTTTTTATTTTTCCTACCAAAGTGGAAAACCTCACATTTTCCCACATTATACTCCATCTGCCAAATTTTTGCCCACTCACTTAGCCTGCCTATATCGCTTTGCAGATTCGTTGCATTTTCCTCGCAACTTGCTTTCCCACCTATCTTTGTATCATCAGCAAATTTGGCTACAATACACTCGCTCCCTTCATCCAAGTCATTGATATAAATTGTAAATAGTTGAGGCCCCATCAGTGATCCCTGTGGCACCCCATTAGTTACAGGTTTGCCAACCTGAAAATCACCCATTTATCACGACTCTCTGTTTTCTGTTAGTTAGCCAATCTGCTATCCATGCTAATATATTACTCCCAACCCTATGAGCAGTAACCTTTTATGTGGCACCTTATTGAATGCTTTCTGGAAATCCAAATACATGACATCTACTGGTTCCCTTTATCTACCCTGCTCATTACATCCTCAAATAACTCCAGAAAATTTGTCATACTATCTCTGCAGCCACCTCTTTTAAGACCCTAGGATGCAGACCATCGGGTCCAGGGAACATGTCCACCTTTAGTCCCATTAGTTTACTGAGTACTACTTCAACTGATTTATCGGAGTGGGAAGCCAATAAAGAAAGACTTGCATTTATATAGCGTCTTTCACGACCACCGGACATCTCAAGGCGCTTTACAGCCAATGAAATACTTTTGGAGTGTAGAACACTGTTGTAATGGAGGAAACGCGGCCAATTTGAACTCGGCAAGCTCCCACAAACACCAATGTGACAATGACCAGATAAACTGTTTTTGTTATGTTGATTGAGGGATAAATATTGGCCAGGACACCGGGGAGAACTCCCCTCCTCTTCTTTGAAATAGTGTCATAGGATCTTTTAAGTCCGCCTGAGACGGCAGACGGAGCGTTGGTTTAACGTCTCATCCAAAGGACGGCACCTCCGACAGTGCAGAACTCTCTCAGCACTGCACTGGAGTGTAGGTTAGAGTGTGGGGATGATTGATGTGAGTGGGATGTGGTGCAGAAACAGGATATCCTGTAGGGGGTAGAGTTTTAATGATTTGGAAAATGTTGGAGGATGGAGGTTAGGTGGCTGGCAATGAGTATATGGGAGAAGTCAAGTGTAGAGATGAGGAAGATGAAGGTTCGGGTTTCCTCAAGAGTGGGACAGAGTTCTGAGCAATGTTTTGGAGGTGGAAGTAAACAGTCTTGGTAGTAAATAGGAAATGGAGTTGAAAGCTCAACACTGGGTTGAATAGCACTCCAGAAATGTGTGCAGTCTGCTTCAGTTGAATGAGCAGCTAGGGATGAGGCCTATGCCAAGCGTGCAGAGTTTTGGGTGATGGCATTTATTTTTCCCAAGTGTTTACTGAGACCTGAATGTCAGACAGGCAATTGTCAATGGTGCTGGTTGTGGTGCTGAGGTGTTGGACGTGTAGACCTGGGTGTCATCGGCATACATAAGAACATAAGAAATAGGAGCAGCAGTAGGCCATATGGCCCCTCGAGCCTGCTCCGCCATTTAATACGATCATGGTTTCCGATCATGGACTCTGGTCCACTTCCCCGCCTGCTCTCCATAACCCTATATTCCCTTATCAGTTAACATAGAAACATAGAAAATAGGTGCAGGAGTAGGCCATTCGGCCCTTCGAGCCTGCACCACCATTCAATATGATCATGGCTGATCATTCACCTCAGTACCCCACTCCTACTTTCTCTCCATACCCCTTGATCCCTTTAGCTGTAAGGGCCACATCTAACTCCCCTTTGAATATATCTAACGAACTGGCCTCAACAACTTTCTGTGGTAGAGAATTCCACAGGTTCACAATTCTCTGAGTGAAGAAGTTTCTCCTCATCTCGGTCCTAAATGGCTTACCCCTTATCCTTAGACTGTGACCTCTGGTTCTGGACTTCCCCAACATCGAGAACCTTCTTCCTGCCTCTAACCTGTCCAATCCCGTCAGAATTTTATATGTTTCTATGAGATCCCCTCTCATTCTTCTAAATTCCAGTGAATATAGGCCTAGTCGATCCAGTCTTTCTTCATATGTCAGTCCTGCCATCCCGGGCATCAGTCTGGTGAACCTTCGCTGCACTGCCTCAATAGCAAGAATGTCCTTCCTCAGATTAGGAGACCAAAACTGTACACAATACTCAAGGTCCTGTAAAACTTCAGTAAGACCTCCCTGCTCCTATACTCAAATCCTCTCGCTATGAAGGCCAACATGCCATTCGCCGCCTTCACTGCCTGCTGTACCTGCATGCCAACTTTCAATGACTGATGTACCATGACACCCAGGTCTCGTTGCACCTCCCCTTTTCCTAATCTGTCACCATTCAGATAATATTCTGCCTTCCTGTTTTTGTCACCAAAGTAGATAACCTTACATTTTTCCACATTATACTGCATCTGCCATGCATTTGCCCACTCACCTAACCAGTCCAAGTCACCCTGGAGCCTCTTAGCATCCTCCTCACAGCTCACACTGCCACCCAGCTTAGTGTCATCTGCAAACTTGGAGATATTACATTCAATTCCTTCGTCTAAATCATTAATGTATATTGTAAATAGCTGGAGTCCCAGCACTGAACCTTGCGGCACCCCACTGGTCACTGCCTACCATTCTGAAAAGGACCCGTTTATTCCTACTCTTTGCTTCCTGTCTGCCGACCAGTTCTCTAGCCACGTCAATACATTACCCCCAATACCATATGCTTTAATTTTGCACACTAATCTTTTGTGTGGGACCTTGTCAAAAGCCTTTTGAAAGTCCAAATACACCACATCCACAGGTTTTCCCTTACATCCTCAAAAAATTTCTAGACGATTTGTCAAGCATGATTTCCCTTTCATAAATCCATGCTGACTTGGACCGATCCTGTCACTGCTTTCCAAATGCGCTGCTATTACATCTTTAATAATTGATTCCAACATTTTCCCTACTAGCGATGTCACGCTAACCGGTCTATAATTCCCTGTTTTCTCTCTCCCTCCTTTTTTAAAAAGTGGGATTAAGTTAGCTACACTCCAATCCATAGGAACTGATCCAGAGTCCATAGAATGTTGGAAAATGACCACCAATGCATCCACTATTTCTAGGGCCACTTCCTTAAGTACTCTGGGATACAGACTATTAGGCCCTGGGGATTTATCAGCCTTCAATCCCATCAATTTCCCTAATACAATTTCCGGACTAATAAGGATTTCCTTCAGTTCCTCATTCTCGCTAGACCCTCGGTCCCCTAATATTTCCGGAAGGTTATTTGTGTTTTCCTTAGTGAAGACAGACATTTCTTTGTTCCCATTATAAGTTCACCTGATTCTGACTGTAAGGGACCCACATTTGTCTTCACTCATTTTTTTACTCTTCACATATCTATAGAAGCTTTTGCAGTCAGTTTTTATGTTTCATGCAAGCTTCCTCTCATACGCTATTTTCCCCCTCCTAATTAAACCCTCTGTCCTCCTCTGCTGAATCCTAAATTTCTCCCAGTCCTCAGGTTTGCTGCTTTTTCTGGCCAATTTATATGCCTCTTCCTTGGATTTAACACTATCCCTAATTTCCCTTGTTAGCCACGGTTGAACCACCTTCCCCGTTTTATTTTTACTCCAGACAGGGATGTACAAATTGTTGAAGTTCATCCCTGTGATTCTTAAATGTCTGCCATTGCCTATCCACCATCAACCTTTTAAGTATCATTTGCCAGTCTATCCTAGCCAATTCACGTCTCATATCATCAAAGTTATCTTTCTTTAAGTTCAGGACCCTAGTCACTGAATTAACTGTGTCACTCTCCATCTTAATGAAGAATTCTACCATTTTATGGTCACTCTTCCCCAAGGGGCCTCGCACAACAAAATTGCTAATTAATCCTCTCTCATTACACAAGACCCAGTCTAGGATGGCCAGCTCTCTAGTTGGTTCCTTGACATACTGGTCTAGAAAACCATCCCTTATACACTCCAGGAAATCCTCCTCCAGCGTATTGCTACCAGTTTGGTTAGCCCAATCTATATGTAGATTAAAGTCACCCATGATAACTGCTGTACCTTTAATGCACGCATCCCTAATTTCCTGTTTGATGCTATTCCCAACCTCACTAGTACTATTTGATGGTCTGTACACAACTCCCACTAGCGTTTTCTGCCCTTTGGTGTTCCGCAGCTCCACCCATACAGATTCCACATCATCCAAGCTAATGTCCTTCCTTACTATTGCGTTGATCTCTTCTTTAACCAGCATCACTACCCCACCTCCTTTTCCTTTCTGTCTATCCTTCCTGAATATTAAATACCCCTGGATGTTGAGTTCCCAGC
The DNA here is from genome assembly GCF_044704955.1 of Pristiophorus japonicus. NCBI lineage: Eukaryota > Metazoa > Chordata > Chondrichthyes > Pristiophoridae > Pristiophorus > Pristiophorus japonicus. Next base: position 309,075,011 of record NC_091977.1, read on the forward strand.
CTTGGTCACCCTCGAGCCCTGTCTCCGTAATCCCAATTACATCATATCCGTTAACAGCTATCTATGCAGTTAATTCATTAACCTTATTATGAATGCTCCTCGCATTGAGACACAGAGCCTTCAGGTTTGTTTTTTTAACACACTTTGTCCTTTTTAGAATTATGTTGTAATGTGGCCCTTTTTGATTTTTGCCTTTGATTTCTCTGCCCTCCACTTTTCCTTATCTCCTTTCTATCTTTTACTTCTGCCCCCATTTTACTTCCCTCTGTCTCCCTGCATAGATTCCCATCCCCCTGCCATATTAGTTTAAAACCTCCTCAACAGCACTGGCAAACACTCCCCCTGGGACATTGGTTTCAGTCCTGCCCAGGTGCAAACCGTCCGGTTTGTGCTGGTCCCACCTCCCCCAGAACCGGTTCCAATGTCCCAGGAATTTGAATCCCTCCCTCTTGCACCATTCCTCAAGCCACGTATTCATCTTAACTATCCTGCTATTCGTACTCTGACTAGCACGTGGCAGCTTGTAGGACCTCATCCCCCATTTTTTTTACCTATATCGTTGGTACCTATATGCATCACGACAGCTGGCTGTTCACCCACCCCCTCCAGAATGCGCTGCAGCTGCTCCGAGACATCCTTGACCCTTACACCAGGGAGGCAACGTACCATCCTGGAGTCTCGATTGCGGCCGCAGAAACGCCTATCTGTTCCCCTTACAATAGAATCCCCTACCACTATAGCTTCCCCACTCTGTTTCCTGCCCTCCTGTGCAGCAGAGCCACGTATAGTGCCATGAACTTGGCTGCTTCTGCCTTCCCCTGATGGGCCATCTCCCCCAACAGTAACCCCGCACTACCACTGCTCTTTCTGATGGTCACCCATTCCCTATCTGCCTGTCTAACCTTTTTCTGCGGTGTGACCAAGTCACTAAACATGCTATTCACAACATCCTCAGCATCGTGGATGCTCCAGAGCGAATCCATGCGCAGCTCCAGTGTCTTCAATTTATTCAATGTCCCAGCTTTCATAGCTCTCTGAGGCAGCGAATTCCACAGATTTAAAGCCCTCTGAGAGAAGAAATTCCTCCTCCTCTCAGTTTTCAATGGGCGGCCCCTTATTCTAAAATTATGCCCCTTAGTTCTAGTCTCCCCTATCGGTGGAAACATCCTCTCTGCATCCACCTTGTCAAGCCCCCTCATAATCGTATACGTTTTGATAAGATCACTTCTCATTCTTCTGAATTCCAATGAGTAGAGGCCCAACCTTCTCAAACTTTCCTCATGTCAACCCCCTCATCTCTGGAATCAACCTAGTGAACCTTCTCTGAACTGCCTCCAAAGCAAGTATATCCTTTCTTAAATATGGAGACCAAAACTGTACTCTAGATGTAGCCTCACCAATACCGTGTACAACTGTAGGAAGACTTCACTGCTTTTATACTCCATCCCCTTTGCAATAAAGACCAAGATTCCATTGGCCTTCCTGATCACTTGCTGCATCTGCATACTAACCTTTTGTGTTTCATGCGCCAGGAGCCCCAGGTCCCATTGTACTGCAGCACTTTGCAATTTTTCTCCATTTAAATAATAACTTGCTCTTTGATTTTTTTGCTGCCAAAGTGCATAACCTCACACTTTCTGACATTATACTCCATCTGCCACATTTTTGCCCACTTACTTAACCTGTCTATGTAGTTTTGCAGATATTTTGTGTCCTCCTCACACATTGCTTTTTCTTCCATCTTTGTATCATCAGCAAACTTGGCTACGTTACACTCGGTCCCTTCTTCCAAGACGTTAATATAGATTGTAAATAGTTGGGGTCCCAGCACTGATCCCTGCGGCACCCCACTACTTACTGATTGCCAACCTGAGAATGAACCATTTATCCCAACTCTCAGTTTTCTGTTAGTTAGCTAATCCTCTATCCATGCTAATATATTACCTCCAACTCCGTGAACTTTTATCTTGTGCAGTAACCTTTTATGTGGCACCTTGTCAAATGCCTTCTGGAAGTCCAAGTATACCACATCCACTGGTTCCCCTTTATCCACCCTGTTCGTTACATCCTCAAAGAATTCCAGCAAATTTGTCAAACATGACTGCCCCTTCATAAATCTATGCTGTCTCTGCCTGACCGAATTATGTTTTTCCAAATGTCCTGCTACCGCTTCTTTAATAATGGACTCCAACATTTCCCAACTACAGATGTTAGGCTAACTGGTCTATAGTTTCCTGCTTTTTGTCTGCCTCCTTTTTTAAATAGGGGCATTACATTTGCAGTTTTCCAATCTGCTGGGACCTCCCCAGAATCCAGAGAATTTTGGTAAATTACAACCAATGCGTCCACTATCCCTGCCGCTACTTCTCTTAAGATCCTCGGATGTAAGCCATCGGGACCAGGGGATTTATCTGCCTTTAGTCCCATTATCTTACTGAGTACCACCTCCTTAGTGACTGTGATTGTGTTAAGTTCCTCCCCCGCCCCATAGCCCCTTGACTATCCACTGTTGGAATATTGTTAATGTCCTCTACCGTAAAGACTGATGCAAAATATTTGTTCAGAGTTTCTGCCATCTCCATGTTCCCCATTACTAATTCCCTGGTCTCGTCCTCTAACATTTCCTTTAGCCACTTGTTTCCTTTTTATATACCTGTAGAAACTCATGCTATCTGTTTTTATATTTCGTGCCAGTTTACTTTCATATGGCTTGATTTTACACTTTTGTGCAGATCACCCAAAAATGGGCGTTATTTCCGGCGTGGGCGGCTTGTCGTCCATTCGCAAAGCCCCTAGTCTCCATTTTTGAAATTGGGCATTACCGCGAGCGATATGAAATGAGCGTTAGCATTAAATCTCTCTGACCTTCTGCCGTAAAGTGTCCCCGTCCTTAGCAACGGCATGGCAATGCTCGATTCCCGCGATTCAGGAGGTCAAGGGGCATCATGACATGCGCATAAGAGGAGACCGAGAGAGAGGGAGCTGAGATGCAATGAAGGTGTGTGTGTGTGTGGTGTAGCTGCTTTGGGAAGAAGGAGGGAGAGTTTCAAGTTTATAGCAACTTGGGAAAATAAAATTAGCTTATTACCAGGCAGATATTTCCCCGAATTTAGTGCCTATAATGGAGGGAGAGGAGGAGGTGACACAGCACGCTGTGGAGACTGATGCTGGTGAGAGCAGTGAGCTGGGAGAGAAGCACATTGGAGTGAGGAGGTTCTTGGACGAGGCAAATGCCTCCCTCCTGCAGGAGGTCGAGTTACGCTGGGGTGATTTGACACGGGGAGGGTGTGGGAAGCCCACCCCAAAGGCCTACCAGAAGATATGGGCCGAGATAACAGAGGTGGTCTCGTCGACGACCAATACCGCAAGCAATGGAACGACCTTGTAGGATCCGCAAGAGTAAGTATTACAATTATTTACATGTACTTATATATTTATATAATTTGATTTGTAAGAGTCATGAGTGACTATAATCAGATGTGAGGTGTTTCACTTTTACCGGGAATGTAGTACTCAAAGCCTGCAGTCACGGTATACATCTTTCAGTGAAGAATGATAATTATCATAATAATCATGATTACATCTGTCGGTTATGTGTTGTATCAGTCTCTGTGACAGTATCTAGCAATGATATCACCCAATGATCTCGTGCCATGTTGTCCTGTCACCTTTTACAGAAGAAGCTATCAACAATTAGGTCCGTGCAGAGGCGGACGGGTCGGGGGGCCATCAGTCACCAGCGACATCACTGACATCGAGGAGCGGGTGCTCACACTCGTGGGGAGGCACTCCCGGATGGCCACGCAAGCAGCTACAGACCCTGAAGTGATGCCACGTGAGCAAAGTGTACACCATTGCGTGATGTAAAGTCAATAGATCCCACACCCACTCATATCCAAACAATAATATATGATAGATGTTTCTAAAATTGTCCTATAAATAATGCTGGCCTAATGAGAGTCATTGCAATGCACAATGTGTTGATGGCCATGTGATGTCTGCGATGATTTTGATAGCGGTGTTGCTTTTGTAGTGCATATGCCGTGAGTAGCGCTGGGCTCACCTTGTGACCCTAGCACCCCCTTCTCCTTTAATAACCTCATTTGTGTTTAACAGCTCAGCCAGCAGCGCGTCCCAAGACAAGACCACAGAGGCCAGAAGGTGGGGGCGCGGGGCCGGACTCGCCGCACGATCCTATATCTGGTGCTGAGGAGCTCCGATTCTCGCCCGTCAATCCACTGGGTCTGTTCTCCATGGATGAGAGCGCGACTTTGAGGAATCTGCTTCAACAGGCTCCCGAAGGCATTCCACCCCAAGGCCATTCCAGCCTCCATTCTGGAGGTACTGGGCCCAAGCACCTCACCACAGGGCACCACATTTATCCCCAGGATGGCACCGATCCCGCAGAGGTTTCGGGGACGCGGCAGGTCTGGTCCACTGAGCGCCAGATGAGAGTGGAGAGATGGTAACGTTGTCCAGGAGAACTGTAGACATAGGTGACCAGATCCTCAGTGCATTGGGGGGCATATCCCGACAGCTGGCCACCATCTCCGGCACCATGACTGAGTACGTTACGCGGATGGCGGAGGCCCTGGAGGCGATAGCCAGGAACACTGCTGGCAGAGGCCTCCCAGTGGTCCCGGAGCGCGGCACTCCACCCCTAGGTTCCGCAACACCACTGCCAATGACAGATGAAAAGCAGGACCAAGATCCTGCTTCTGGATCCGAGAATGTTCCCACCTCGGCCACCCCCGCTCCTGTACCCATGCAACCACTGGCTCTTCCTACACCTCCCCCCCCCCCCCCCCCCCCCCCCAAATGAGGTACCGCCTGAGGAGCTCCTCAGCCAGGCGGCGTGGAACAAGGAGGGGGGAAGGAAAGTGAGGTGCATGTCCACAGGTGATGGCTTTGTTATATCTCTATCTCGGTGTATGCAATTTGTTGTAAGGTATAGGGGGAGGGGCCACCTTCCTGCTTTGCATTTGTCTTCTGTGTTGCTGGACATTTTGACCATTTGATTGATGTCAATGGTCGAAAAAGTGGGGTGGGGTTGGGTTGGGATGTTTTTACCCGTGATACTTATGATTTCAGATCAATGGTCGTATTCAATGTTTTTTATTCAACATAACCTTGTTGCGCATTGTCTCAGATAGCTGGACCTTTACACACCGGTGATTCCTTAACATGAAAGGGTATAATTAAACTTAACTTGAATCAACTAAAACATTTAACTGGCAGCAAGGTGATGCCCACCATTGATGTCTGAGCTGCACACACAGCAGTGTGTCAGCTTTGTCAATTACATCAATGTTCTTTCAGGCAAATCGCTCATTAATGAGCTCCTGACATAAGAGTCTTGCAGCTATGTAGCCACCACGGGCCCTTTCCTGTGGTCTGGAGGTGGTCGTGGGCATGGTTGTATAGCCAGCCTTATTGTCTGGCCCTAGGTCAGCATCCAGCCCCTCGTCATCCTCTTCCTCTCTCTCCTGAGGTGGACCATCAGTCCCTTCTGGCAATTCTTGTCCCTTCCTGATAACCAGGTTGTGCAGCATGGAGCACATGGCCATGAATTGAGCTACTTGCTCAGGGTTGTATTGTAGCTCCCCTCCTAAGTGTTCTTGGCATCTAAAGCACTGATTAAGCACACTAATTGTTTTCTGGACCACATTGCGTATGGCTCTGTGGCTCTCGTTGTATCGCTTCTCGGCCTCGGTGTGGGTGTCATGCAGGGGCTCATCAGCCAGGTGGCAAGACCATATCGGTTATCACCAAGCATCCAGCATTGTCCTTATGGCTGCCTGTTAAACATGTCAGACACAGTGCTCTCACGCATGATGTGAGCCTCATCAAAGCTGCCCGGACATTTGGCATTCACTACCATTATTATCTGGTTGTGGTCAACAACTCCTTGGACCTTCAGGGAGTGAAATCCTTTTCTGTTGCGAAAAAGTTCTGGGTCCTGAGAAGGTGCCTGCATGGCGATGTGAGTACACTGTATTGGTCCCTGCACCTTGGGGAACTTAGCAATGCAGTAGAATGCTCCAGCCCTGTCACATTGAGCCTCCGTGGTCATGGGGAAGCTGATAAAGTCCATGATACGCACGTACAGGGCCTCTGTGACCTGCATGGTGAGACAGAGGGGAAATGTCGACCGCGGAGGCCTGAAAGGAACCGGATGCATAGAACAGTGCCGCGGTGACTTTGACTTCGACGGACAGTGATGTCCTAAAGGTGATGCAGGCTGCAGATCTGCCCTGATGAGCTGGCATATTTCAGTGATCATCACTTTGTGGAAGCGCAGTCTCCAAAGGCAGGTGTTCCCGGACACATCGAGGTAAGACCTTTTCTCCCTGTAAGTGCGGGGTGTGTATGGTATGGACTTCCTCCTCATTCTGGCACGTACTGGCACGTCTTAGATTGGGCTCATAATGGTGTGCATTAGACGTTGTGCCATTTGCACTCTGCAGCATCTGCGAATTAATTGATGCAGGCTGAGAAATGGTCGGCCCCCATGCCAATGAAAGTATAATAGCAATTGATCATAAGCAATAATTTCAACACTAAAAGACACCTACAGTAAAACCCAATTGGCCACAGTCTGAAAAGATGTCTGTTGAGATGGTCACTTCACTTGAGAAGAACTCCAGAGTCAATCCAAACTTCCCCTGAAGTTGAAGCAACCTTTTCAATGAAGCGGCCTGCGATTTGAAAAATGGCATCCACACCGCTGTGATTAGTTCAGAACAGTTCCACTTTTTCAGAGCGGTGTTTTAGGTGAGCGATATTGTGGGCGAGATGTGTGCGAGGTGGTGAAAGTGACACTGGACGATATACTGGGTGTTAGCTCGGCAAATTTGATCTTTACGACAAAAAAAAGTGGGCGGTTGATATTGAATCTCGGTGTTAATTACATGCCGAAAGTAACGCTGGGTGATATTATGGGCGTTTGTTTCGCCCATTCTGATGATTCCTCTCAAAAAAAAGTGGGTGGGCGGTATTTTTCCCCGGCATTATGTATATGCCGAAAGTAACGCTCGCCGATAAGTGTCCGAAAAATAGGCGTCCGTTTCCATTTGTGGCTAAATGGGCGATATATGGGCGTTACACATCATTTCAGCGTTAAAATAGACGTTAAGTGGGCGTTATGCATGCAAAAATAATGGAAATTTTAGCCCATTGTCTATCTTCCCTTTCTTAATCATTTATTTAGTCATTCTTTGCTGGCTTTTAAAAGCTTCCCAATCTTCTGTCCTCCCACTAGTTTTGACCACTTTGTATGTCCTTATTTTTAATTGAATACCATCCTTTATTTCTTCAGTTAGCCACGGGTGGCGATCTTTTCTTTTACACCCTTTCCACCTCACTGGAATATATTTTTCTTGAGAGTTACGAAAAATCTCCTTAAATGTACACCACTGTTCATCAGCCTACACTTTAAGCTATTTTCCCAGTCCACTTTAACCAACTCTGCCCTCGTACCTTTGTAGTCTCTTTTATTTAAGCTTAGTATGCTGGTTTGAGATCCAACTTTCTCACCCTCCATCTGAATTTAGAAACTGACCCTGTGTCTATGCATGATGTCATGCAAGATGATGAAGAGGTGACGGCCAAGAATGGCTTCATGAGGAACTCCAAAAGAGTGGAGAGAGCTGGAGGGGGCACCATTGTTAGAGATGCATTGGGACAGGTAGAAGTGGATCCATGTGAAGGCAGTTATTTTTGAGATGGACCATGAAAAAGAGGTGGTGGAGGTGGAATGTGTGATTGACCTTATTGAACACTACAGAGGGCGACTGGAATTCTGGCTGAACCCTGTTTCAGAGCAGATTGCAACTCATGGGAAAATGTTTCCAGCAAAAATGTTTCCGGCACATTTGATCCATTGTCTCATTTGGACATCCCATGAGATATTTCAAATGATAAAAAAAATTAGTGTGGAGTGTGCATTGTTCTTGTGAAAAAGTAAAAGTGAACTCTGTACCTTGTCAACTGTAATTTTACCAATTTTAACGGTGCACATCAAATTATTCTGTTATGTAGCTGGAAAGAACTATGTAATCATTGAGAAGAATGGATCGATTATGACCATCGGGCTGAATAGGCCAGAAGTAAGGAATGCTGTAAACAGGAATACAGCCCTACAACTACTGGAAGCATTCACAACCTTTGAGAGGGACAAAGCTTTGACAGCAGCTGTATTATATGGAACAGGTTTGTTCATTAATACCAATAGATCACCTACAGCATTGCTCACGGATAGTTCGGGACCTGGAGTTCAGTTTCTGATGTTTATTACAGTCCCACTGCAGCCTAAATGCAACAGCCCTTCGCTGTCATAGAGCAAATTGATTGAAGCAAAGGAGAATGGTCATGTAGTGGTTATATTACCGGAGCAATCCAGGGGTCTGGACTAATAATCCAAAGAATGTGTGCTCCAATCCCATCATGGAGTTTGGGATTTCAATTCAGTTCATATTGAAATAAAACTGAAAATAAAAAAAACCTGTATCAATAAAAGTGACCATGTTGGAGTGTCGTAAAAACTCAACTGGTTAACTCCTGTTACATAAGAACATAAAAAATAGGAACAGGAGTAGGCCATACAGCCCCTCGAGCCTGCTCCACCATTCAATAAGATCATGGCTGATCTGATCATGGACTCCGCTCAGCTCCTGTCCGCTCCCCATAACCCGTTATCCCCTTATCGTTCAAGAAACTGTCTATTTCTGTCTGAAATTTATTCAATGTCCCAGCTTCCACAGCTCTCTGAGGCAACGAATTCCACAGATTTACAACCCTCAGAGAAGAAATTTCTCCTCATCTCAGTTTTAAATGAGCGGCCCCTTATTCTAAGATCATGCCCTCTAGTTCTAGTCTCCCCCATCGGCGTAAACATCCTCTGCATCCACCTTGTCAAGCCCCCTCAAAATCTTATAGGTTTCGATAAGATCACCTCTCATTCTTCTGAATTCCAATGAGTAGAGGCTCAACCAACTCAATCTTTCCTCATAAGTCAACCCCCTCATCTCCAGAATCCACCTAGTGAACCTTCTCTGAACTGTCTCCAAAGCAAATATATCCAATCGTAAATATGGAAACCAAAATTGCACGCAGTATTCCAGGTGTGGCCTCACCAATACCCTGTAGAGCTGTAGCAAGACTTCCCTGCTTTTATACTCCATCCCCTTTCAATAAAGACCAAGATTCCATTGGCCTTCCTGATCACTTGCTGCATCTGAATATTATCCTTTTGTGTTTCATGCACAAGTACCCCCAGGTCCCGCTGTACGGCAGCTCTTTGCAATCTTTCTCCATTTAAATAATAACTTGCTCGTTAATTTTTTTTCTGCCAAAGTGCATGACCTCGCACTTTCCAACATTATACTCCATCTGCCAAATTTTTACCCACTCACTTAGCCTGTCTATGTCCTTTTTCAGATTTTTTGTGTCCTCCTCACACATTGCTTTTCCTCCCATCTTTGTATCATCAGCAAACCTGGCTACGTTACACTCAGTCCTTTCTTCCAAGTCGTTAATATAGATTGTAAATAGTTGGGGTCCCAGCACTGATCCCTGCGGCACCCCACTAGTTACTGATTGCCAACCCGAGAATGAACCATTTATCCCGACTCTTTGTTTTCTGTTTGTTAGCCAATCCTCTATCCATGATAATATGTTGCCCCCCAACCCTGTGAACTTTTATCTTGTGCAATAACCTTTTATGTGGCACCTTGTCAAATGCCTTCTGGAAGTCCAAACACACCACATCCACTGGTTCCCCTTTATCTACCCTGTTTGTTACATCCTCAGAGAATTCCATCAAATTTGTCAAACATCACTTCCCCTTCATAAATCCATGCCGACTCTGCCTGACCGAATTTTGCTTTTCCAAATGTCCTGCTACTACTTTAATAAGGGAATCCAACATCTCCCCAACCACAGATGTTAGGCTAACTGGTCTATAGTTTCCTGCTTTTTGTCTGCCTCCTTTTTTGAATAGGGGCATCACATTTGCAGTTTTCCAATCTGCTGGGACCTCCCCAGAATCCAGGGAATTTTGATAAATTACAACCAATGCATCCACTATCCCTGCCGCTACTTCTCTTAAGATCCTAGGATGCAAGCCATCAGGTCCAGGAAATGTATTTGCCTTTAGTCCCATTATCTTACTGGGTACCATCTCCTTAGTCATTGTGATTGTGTTAAATTCCTTCCCCCCCCCCCCCCCCCCCGCCATAGCCCCTTGACTATCCACTGTTGGAATATTGTTAGCGTCCTCTACTGTAAAGACTGATACAAAATATTTGTTCAGAGTTTCTGCCATTTCCTTGTTCCCCATTACTAATTCCCCGGTCTCGTCCTCTAAGGGACCAACATTTACTTTAGCCACTCTTTTCCTTTTTATATACCTGTAGGAACTCTTGCTACCTGTTTTTATATTTTGTGCTAGTTTACTTTCATAGTCTATCTTCCCTTTTCTAATCATTTTTTTAGTCATTCTTTGCTGGCTTTTAAAAGCTTCCCAGTCTTCTGTCCTCCCACTAGTTTTGGCCACTTTGTATGCCCTGTTTTTTAGGAAAGGAAAACTGCCGTCCTATATGTGACTCCAGTCCCACACCAAAGTCATTGCCCTCCAATACTGGCACAAACATCCATCTTCCTCACTGATATGTTTTTCAAACCACTCAGAACAATAAAATTAGCTCTGAATTTTTATTTAACGGCAACTTTTAATTTAATCGCTTAATTTGTCTAAATATTGAAGCAATGTAGTGCTATTTTTTGATATTTTCTGCCATTGACCATTCTTTGCCTGATTGTCACAGTATATTCTGCAAAATGTAGCTTCACAGGAGCAGGGTGAAAACGACAGCACTTGTGACATGTTTCTCTGATAAACTTTCTCCACATGAGGCCTGTGTGGGAGAACTTCTTGCAAGTATTTCTAATATTTAAGTGATCGAACAACAGCAACACCTTGCATTTATATAGCGCCTTTGACATAGTAAAGTGTCCCAAGCTGCTTCAGACAAAATTTGGAACTGAGCCACATCAGGAGATATGAGGACAGGTGACCAAAAGCTTGGTCAAAGAGGTAGGTTTTAAGGAGCGTCTTAAAGGAGGAGAGGGTGGCAGAGAGGGTTAGGGAGGGTAGGGTGAACAAAATCATGGATGCACAAGAGAATGGGCAAAGTTTTAGTCATTTTAGGCATCGACTGACCCTATACTTCATAAATCTCCAACCCATTTCTCTGAATGGAATTGTACAAAAGAGGTAAAAGGCTCAACGAAGATCCTTTATATAACTTATGGATTTTCTATTTCAAGCATGCCTGCATCTTTAAGTGTGTAGGAACAATATTCTGTAAATTGCTCAAAGGGTGCCTTTGAAATTCACAGGAAAATTCCTTTTAAATTACCTAAATTGTACCTAAAAAGGAGTTTAGCTTTTGAACTGAAAGCTGGGTAAGAACGTTTAGCTAACACAACCCCTCAGCTAGTTTAATCCATAGAAGGTCCCACATACTTAAGCCATAAAGCCTCTAAGTTAATTACACCAAGAGGTCTGTGTATAGACAAGGCATTCCTTCATGGTGTTCTAAAATTGTTTGAAAACTCACACCATTTAAGAATAACACCGGGATAAAGATGTCACACCTCCCCATTTGTGTGGAGAAATTTGAGAAATGCAAGATGGATTGAGAGACCTTCTACCACATGTGTCACTCTGGGGTTCATTGAATATAGAGAGACTGCTCTTTCAAATTAAGAAATAAAACAGGGCTTTTGTACATCTCCAGTCTGTAGTAGTATAGAGTAGCAAGAGTAGAGGCTCCTTGTCTTTGTTAGTGGTTGTCTTTGGCCGATGTAGTTGTCTTTGTTAGTTAGGAAACACTTTTTTGTATTTGCTAGCCTCCTCTAAGCAATCTTTATCTAGCAGATTAAAAAAGGGCACTATTACAAGTCTATTCAGGATAGCTAGTCAGATGGCAAAGACAAATTAACTGGCTGTACTGGTTATGAAGGATTCATCTAGTTCCTTGGTATATATTTATCAGGATCCTGAAACCAAGTATTCTTACAAGTGGGACTTAAAGCCACAACTTTCTAACTCAACTCATAACCTCATGACTCAGGCAAGAGTTCTACCAACCTGACTTTAGTGAATGGGAAGCCAATGCAATTGTGCAAAATATTGGCTGCCATCTTTCTTTGTCAGTAACCCAGAGACATGTATTAAACATAGACTCCTAATATAAAAAACATTTAAAAAAATTATATAATTCAAATCAGAAGCATTAAATTTACTAAGCAGTTGACATTTTTGTGTTTGAATTTTCTCCAGCAATGTTTTCCTGTGGGGGCCTGCCCTTCTTTCGGAAGCTGGGGGCTTGAGTCTTAAGCTTTTATTCCGTTGTGCTATTGTTCAGCTTAACTTGCTTTGTCACAAACTTGTCTTTGAGTCATTAAGTTGTGGGTTCAAATCTCACTCCAGAACTTGAGCACAACAATCTCGGCTTGCAATTATTGCAGAACTGAGGAAGTGCTTCATTTTCAGAGTGCTGTTTCTGAGTGATACTTTAAACTGAAGCCCTGTCTTTTTGAAGGTGGCTGTAAAAATCCCACACCACAAGCAGGAAGTTCTCTTGGTGTCAGGCCAATATTCCTCCCTCAAACAAAGCCACCAAAAACACTTTAATTGACCATTCACCTAATTTCCTGTTTGTGGGATCTTCGAACCTTGCAGCACAGAAGGAGGTGATTTGACCAATCATGGTTTGTAGTATCTCTCAGGAAGATATAACTATTTAAACCCATTTCCTCTACCCTTGCACCACACCCTTTAAGATGTTCCTTTTCAAATAGGTATCCATTTCCCTTTTAAAATCTATTATGCATTCTGTTTTCACTGCTGTTTCTGGTTTCATGTTCTAACAATGCTCAAATTAGTAATATATATATTTAAAAAAATGGTCTCCTAGCCAATGTTCCCCCTAAGGTGCGCCGCGTATTGACCGGGAGGTCTTGCGCAGCAAATTTAAAGGGGCCACGTGAAAAAGAATAATTAGAGGGAACATTGCTCCTAACCTCTTTCTTCATACTTTTCATAACAATCTTAAATTTATGCTGTTTAGTTGCTGATTTACTGACCAGCTGAAATAGTTTTTTTTTCCCTGAGATACTTTATCAAAACTTCGCATAATTTCAAAAACCTTCCTATGAGCAAAATTGACTTTCAGAATTGCTTACAAAACAACAGTGGCTACACTTCAAAGGGTAATTCATTGTGAAAAACTGTGGGACATCCCGAGGTAGTCATTAGGAAAATGCAACTTTATTCATTCTTTCTGTTCATTTTTTGGTTTCAAATGTGATGCCCCTTCACAGTTGACTGATCCACATTGACACTCCCATCGTAGGCATCACATGAAGAATGCATACGTGGACAAGATACCCGAGGGCTATTGGTACCAAGCAAACTATATCCCACGAGAGCCCAGATCCATGTCATGCTCGTCCTGTGCTAGGTGGGAAGTCAGGGATGCTCCCAGTGTCCCTGACAACTACATGTGCAAGAAGTGTATCCAGCTGCAGCTTCTGACAGACCGCATTGTGGCACTGGAGCATCGGCGATGCTGAGGATGTCGTGTATAGCACGTTTAGTGAATTGGTGACACCGCAGGTAAAGGTTACTCAGGCAGATAGCGAATGGGTGACCATCAGGCAGAACAATGGAAGGAAGGTAGTGCAGGGGGGGTCCCCTCTGGTCATCCCCCTCCAAAACAGATACACCGTCTAGGGTGCTGTTGGGGGGAATGACTCATCAGGGAAGGGCAGCAGAAGCCAAGATCATGGCACTATAGGTGGCTCTGCTGCACAGGAGGGCAGGAAAAAGAATGGGAGAGTTATAGTGATCGGGGATTCTATTGTAAGGGGAATAGATAGGCGTTTCTGCGGCCGCAATTGAGACTCCAGGATGGTACGTTGCCTCCCTGGTGCAAGGGTCAAGGATGTCTCGGAGCGGCTGCAGGGCATTCTGGAGGGGGAGGGTGTCGCGGTATATATAGGTACCAATGATATCGGTAAAAAATGGGATGAGGTCCTACAAGCTGAATTTCGGGAGCTACGAGTTAAATTAAAAAGGACCTCAAAGGTAGTAATCTCAGGATTGCTACCAGTGCCACGTGCTAGTCAGAGTAGAAATAGCAGGATAGCTAAGATAAATACGTGGCTTGAAGAGTGGTGCAGCAGAGAGGGATTCCAATTGCTGGGACATTGGAACCGGTTCTGGGGGAGGTGGGACCAGTACAAACCGGATGGTCTGCACCTGGGCAGGATTGGAACCAATGTCCTAGGGGGAGTGTTTGCTAGTGCTGTTGGGAAGGAGTTAAGCTAATATGGCAGGGGGATGGGAACCTATGTAGGGAGACAGAGGGAAGTAGAATGGGGGCAGAAGCAAAAGATAGAAAGAGGAAAGTAAAAGTGGAGGGCAGAGAAACCCAAGGCAAAAATCAAAAAGGGCCACATTACACCAGAATTCTAAAGGGACAAAGTGTGTTAAAAAGACAAGCCTGAAGGCTCTGTGCCTCAATGCGAGGAGTATTCGTAATAAGGTGGACGAATTAACTGCACAGGCAGCTATTAATGAATATGATATAATTGGGATTACGGAGACATGGCTCCAGTGTGACCAAGGCTGGGAACTCAACATCCAGAGGTATTCAACATTCAGGAAGGATAGACAGAAAGGAAAAGGAGGTGGGGTAGCATTGCTGGTTAAAGAGGAAATTAATGCAATAGTAAGGAAGGACATTCGCTTGGATGATGTGGAATCTGTATCGTTAGAGCTGCGGGATACCAAAGGGCAGAAATCACTAGTGGGAGTTGTGTACAGACCACCAAACAGTTGTAGTGAGGTTGGGGACAGCATCAAACAAGATGTATGCAATAAAGGTACAGTAGTTATCATGGGCGACTTTAATCTATGTATAGATTGGGCTAACCAAACTGGTAGCAATACGGTGGAGGAAGATTTCCTGGAGTGTATTAGGGAAGGTTTTCTAGACCAATATATCGAGGAACCAATTAGAGAGCTGGCCATCCTAGACTGGGTGATGTGTAATGAGAAAGGACGAATTAGCAATCTTATTGTGTGACGCCCTTTGGGGAAGATTGACCATAATATGTTAGAATTATTTAATTAAGATGGAGAGTGACACAGTTAATTCAGAGACTAGGGTCCTGAACTTAAGGAAAGGTAACTTCGATGGTATGAGACGTGAATTGGCTAGAATAGACTGGCGAATGATACTTAAAGGGTTGATGATGGATAGGCAATGGCAAACATTTAAAGATCACATGGATGAACTTCAACAATTGTACATCCCTGTCTGGAGTAAAAATAAAAGACAGTCATTTTCCAACATTCCATAGACTATGTATCAGTTCCTATGGAGTGGAGGGTAGCCAATGTAACCCCCTCTTTTTTAAAAAAAGGAGGAAGAGAGAAAACGGAATTATAGACCGGTCAGCCTGACATCAGTAGTGGGGAAATTGATGGAATCAATTATTAAGGATGAAATAGTAGCGCATTTGGAAAGCAGTGACAGGATCGGTCCAAGTCAGCATGGATTTATGAAAAGGAAATCATGCTTGACAAATCTTCTAGAATTGTTTGAGGATGTAACTAGTAGAGTGGACAAGAGAGAATCAGTGGATGTGGGTGTATTTGGAGTTTCAAAAGGCTTTTGACAAGGTCCCATGCAAGGGATTGGTATGCAAAATTAAAGCACATGGTATTGGGGGTAATGTATTGACGTGGATAGAGAACTGGTTGGCAGACAGGAAACAGAGATTGGGATAAACGGGTCCTTTTCAGAATGGCAGGCAATGACTAGTGGGGTGCCGCAGGGCTCAGTGCTGGGACCTCAGCTATTTTCAATATACATTAATGATTTGGATGAGGGAATTGAGTGTGATATCTCCAAGTTTGCAGATGACACTAAGCTGGGTGGTGGTGTGAGCTGTGAAGAGGATGCTATGAGGCTGCAGAGTGACTTGGATAGGTTAGGTGAGTGGGCAAATGCATGGCAGATGCAGTATAATGTGGATAAATGTGAGGTTATCCACTTTGATGGCAAAAACATGAAGGCAGAATACTATCTGAATGGCGGCAGATTAGGAAAAGGGGAGTTGCAATGAGACCTGGGTGTCATGGTACATCAGTCATTGAAAGTTGGCATGCAGGTACAGCAGGCGGTGAAGAAGGCAATTGGTATGTTGGCCTTCATAGCTAGAGGATTTGAGTATAGGAGTAGGGAGGTCTTACTGCAGTTGTACAGGGCCTTGGTGAGGCCACACCTGGCATATTGTGTTCAGTTTTGGTCTCCTAATCTGAGGAAGGACATTCTTGCCGTTGAGGGAGTGCAGCGAAGGTTCACCAGACTGATTCCTGGGATGGCAGGACTGACATATATGAGGAGAGACTGGATCGACTGGGCCTGTATTCTCTGGAATTTAGAAGGATGAGAGGGGATCTCATAGAAACATATGAAATTCTGACAAGGCTGGGCAGGTTAGATGCAGGAAGAATGTTCCCGATGTTGGGGAGTCCAGAACCAGGAGTCACAGTCTAAGGATAAGGGCTAAGCCATTTAGGACCGAGATGAGGAGAAACTTCTTCACTGAGAATTGTTAACCTGTGGAACTCTCTACCACAGAGAGTTGTTGATGCCAGTTCATTAGATATAGTCAAGAGGGAGTTGATATGGCCCTTAGGCTAAAGGGATCAAGGGGCATGGGGAGAAAGCAGGAAAGGGGTGCTGAGGTGAATGATCAGCATGATCTTATTGAATGGTGGTGCAGGCTCGTATGGCCTACTACTCCACCTATTTTCTATGTTTCTATCCCAACAAGAATTTTTCCATTGAAGAGAAGTTCGGAGAAAAGATCTTTTTTTAAATAATCTCAAAAGTAACAGAAGTAGTTTTTTTTTTTAAAGAAATGTTTCCCAAATTATTTTCAAATGAAGATTTTGACTTTAGCAGGCTTTGTGAAGAATGGAGGTACATTAATTGCACCTTTTTTTTTAAAAAGGACCTTTTCTCCAATTTTCTCCTAACCTCTCCTCAATGGAAAAACTCTTGTGATTTAGTTTGCTTGTTATCCATAGCCCTCGGGTACTTTGCCCACGTTTCCATTCTTCATGTGACTCCTACAATGGGAGTATCAATATGGATCAGTCAACTGTGGAGGGGCATCCCAGCCAAGGCCATCTGGTTCTCATCTGACATCCACACTGCAGAAGCGGCACTGTGTAGTTTCTGCTTTTACCCCTTTCTACCTGGGGCACTGGGGCTAATTGTAGTGGTCTAAGGCAATCAATGCAAGCTACAATCAAACCTGTGGCTAACTGGTCGAGGTGACCTGGTGCAACATTTACCCACTAAACTAGCAGTGAAGCTGGATATTGGTCCCTTTTTGAGCCAACAGTTGCACTGGTGAAACACAAATGCATGCAATCTAGGGTATTTGATTTTTCAGCAGACTATGTCATCTATTAAAAAAGACAATTTATGCAAAAGAGTGTGGTTTTGTAGTGCAATCAGTTTAGTTTTTGACTACTGGGCAGAAGGAATGCTACATAATTGAAGTGTTCTGACTGCATTTTTTTAAAAGTCATCCAACACACTCGACCCATCAGGTCCTTCACCTAGCCTAACCTTCCCTCCATCTCCAAATATGTCTTTAAATTGCACATTGAAAAGCATGAGCAGCCAAATAGAGAGTTGTGTGTTCACTAGTTGGTGAATTTTTTTTCTGGCTTTTGCAGGAGGTCACTTCTGTGCTGGTTATGATTTAAAGGAGTTGGCTCAAGCTGCAGTGTCTGTTAAATTTGATCAGGATGTCACCAAGGATCCAGGTCCTATGGTATGTATAATTAAATGAAATTGCATTTTAAACACAGCAAGTTGACCTTCATTTGCCCTTATGATTCTATTTGACTCAAAACTATATGTTATATGGTGGAGACTAATGACAAATTCCCATAATGTCAACAACTTCATTTTTATAGCGCCTTTATCATTGAATCATATCACATTTACAGCACAGAAGAAGGCCATTCGGCCCATCGAGCCTGTTCCGGCTCTCAACGTAGTAAAATGTCCGAAGGTACTTCATTATCAGACAAGATTTGAGACCGCGTCACAAAGAAGTTTTACAACAGGCTTGGTCATAGAGAAAGGGCCCAAAATTCATCGACCTACCGCCCGCTTACCGCCCAAAATTACGTTTGATCAAAAAACAGGTACATAACGCCGACATACCGTTTGGCAGAAGATTCATCATTGACATACCACCGAGCGGTATGCACACCATCCGCTATGTAGTACCGCCCGCATACCGCCCAAAAAATACAAGTTTCATGACAAACCACCGGAGCTGCATAGCGTCCTGGAGAAGGTGGTTTTACTCGATCTTAAGTGGGCAGTAGTGCTCGGTGCCAACATTTTGAAATCGGGAACAGTCAGCAAAAGCAGCACCTCAGTATTTCTGAGGTCAACATTGCGATTTACAGTGGGAAAGGTATTTATATTGGTACTGAGTACGTTATTAAGATAGAAGGCATTTGAGTTAATATTTTTTTAATTGAAAAATCATTGAGCTTATCTCAGGATATTTGAGGAGATTCTGGAGATTTAAAAAGAATGGGGCCTGTACTATCTCGGCCTGTATTGCTGACTACCTGTCTAATGCAGGATCCAGATGGGAGAAGGTTTATTGAGCGGAATTATCAGGGTAATGGAGGAAGTCGCAGACTGATGATGAGGAGGAGGCCTTACCCCCAAAGGATTTTCAGGGAGAAGCGCTCATATTTGGACCTGACAGATCCACAGTGCGTTCGAAGGCTGCACTTCCAAAAAGAGGTGATCAATGAGATTTGCCAGCTCATTAAGGCAGACCTGCAGCCCAGTACCATCAACATTACTGCACTCTCTGCTGAGATGAAGGTGACTGCAGCACTTTCCTTTTATGCATGCAGCTCTTTTTAGGCATCAGCTGGAGACATATGCTGCATTTCTCAGCACACTACTCATCGCTGCATTCGACAGGTAAACGAAGCCCTGTATGTACGCCGGATGGAATTGATAAACTTCCCAATGACCAGGGAGGCACAGAGTGACATGGCTTTGGGATTTGCATGCGTTGCCGGCTTCCTCAAGGTGCAGGGTGCTTTTGACTGTACCCATATTGCCCTGCGAGCACCATTACAGGAGGCGGAGGTGTACCGAAACCATATGGGATTCCACTCCCTCAACATGCAGCTTGTCCGCGACCATACACAGCGCATAATGGCAGTGAATGCCTACTTTCCAGGGAGCATCCATGATGCGCACATCTTGCATGAGAGCACTGTGTTTGAAAGCTTGTGGAACCCTCAGACAGAAGCCGAGCAAAGATATAAGAGCCCTATAGCTGTGCGTAATATTATCGAAAAGACAATTGGAGTGTTGAAGCAGCGCTTTCGATGCTTGGACCACTCGGGAGGCAGGCTGCAATACCACCCAGAGCAGGTTGCTCAGTTCACAGTGGTGTGCTGCATGTTGCATAATTTAGTCATCATGTGGGGACAGGAATTACCACGGGGGACTGTGGAACCACCTGAGGAGAGCGTGCAGGAGGAGGAAAATGAGGGGGGGGAGGAGGAGGATGAGGAGGAGCTTCCAGATGAATCCATGGCACCACCCGCCCCCCCCCCCCCCCCAAACACCACAGCGGAGGGCATGCGGAGCGTTGCCAATGCAAAATTGTTACGTCAGCAGCTCATAAATGAACGCTTTGCTTGAATGTGGAGAGCTGCGTTTTGGGACCCTGATGACTGTTACCCCAAAAGTTTGACACTGTACAAGAGTTCTTATATTCAATTGAAATATTTAAGTAAAAATGTAAAAAAAAATACAACAATTGTAAAACTTTGCAAAACTTATAACAAAACTTTGAACAACTGTAACAACTTTAACAACTTGAAATAAACTTTTAAAAATCAAACTTCAACTATTTTAAATTAACAATGAACACTTAGTTATATCAAAGCACCCTTTACTGTCCTCGACCTCGACCACGTACTCCCCACCCCACCCCTCCCTTCTTACTCCCGCCCTTCCCTTTCCCACTGCCCCTGACCCCGGACCGCCCCATGGTGGTACCAAGCCGGCGTGCAGCACTGCACCCCGAATACTGTTGCTGTCATTGGGGGTCAGACATTACAGGCGCAATGAATGGGGCCACAGGAGAAACTCGTGATCTGGAAGGCATGGCTTCAGGACTGGGAGCTGCTGGCAGCTCCCCACCCCCTGGTGCTGTCAACCCAACTACTATAGCATGGGGGGATTCTGCGCCATGTCCCGATCCCATTCATTGCCGCATAGTATCGACGGAGTCGGTGGTTCGCTCCATCGCGGTGATCAGACGTGACATTCTCCGACTGTTCTAATAGCGCTGCGATATTTCCAGCTATAGTAGCTGTCATGTATTCAACCAGCATTGTAACCCATGTATAATCTGACCTAAGTTGTACACTCCACTAGGTGGTGAACTTGTGGGAGACACTCCTAAACTGGACCTTCAGGTATAAAAGGGGAAGCTCCACCCATCTTTATCACTTGAGTGCTAAGGAATAAAGGACAGGTCACAGACTGACCTCAAACATGGGCTTCGTGTGCATTTATACTGTATAGTAAGGATGTATCAGTAGCCATAGCCTTGAGCAGCTCTCGACCTATGTCGATGCTGGCCTGTGACAGATGCACCATGTCCTGGTACACGCCTATCTGTCTTGCAGCAACAGCCCTTTTCTGCACCAACCTCCGTCGCTGTGGCAAAGGCTCTGCAACGTTGGGGGTGTGTTGCTGCGCACCGCTTGGTCCCACAAAATCCGAGGAGACATGGGGAAATCCCCTGAATATAGAGTCGGTGGTGGAGGATGTTCCAGCTCGTCCACAAGGAACTGGTGTATCATCCTCTGTCTCCACCCCCGCCCCCACCTCCACTGGGTCAAGGATGAGCTGCTCTTCCTCTTCCTCTTCATCATCTCTGGCAGGGTTGAAGTCAGGAGAGGGCTGGGTGACGCTAGAGGTGGAGGCAGTGGGTCTGTCATCGGGTCTCTGCGGAGGTCTGGTCTGAATCCTCCGAGTCTGGAAGTAAAAACAACATTTAAAAGTATTTTGCACCAGGTGAGGGATCAGGGTTACGTGAGTACATAGTACAGTCATGTAGCACAGTCTTACTTAAATGTCCACATTACTGCATTACATATCGCAGACAGACAATACATATATACGTATGCATTGTGTTACATGCCCCCAATGCAGTACATTACATGAGCCCAACATTACAGTGCAATAAACTTACATTACATTACATGAGGCCAACGTTAGTTACATTTACATTACATGACATTACATGACCGCAACACAGACCGGGGATTGTATTGAACTGACCATACAGTGTGGGTGGGTCAGCTCCAACGCCGATGGTTGCACGGTTGCTATCCCTCACCAGCGAAAGGGCATGGATTTCAATCTCCGTCAATGGTGCTGTGCTCTCGCAATGGATTGACGGCCTGGAACGCCCAGTAGCCTTCGCCTCTCACATGCACTTGTCTGCAGAACGTAAATACTCTACAGGAGAATGCGAAGCACTCGCTTGCATTTACGCGTGTGAATGCTGGCACATCTACCCCCATGGCAGGAAATTTACCCTCCGCACGGATCACCAAGCGCTAACTACGCTACTTGCTACAACTGGATCTGGGCACAGACCACTACGAATCAGCCGATGGTCAGATTGCCTTCATCAGTATAACTTTGATGTACAGTACATCGCTGGCAGTCGCAACCACATAGCTGACATGCTCAGCCGCTCGACACCCGTTTCGGACTCTTGTGCTGACTTGTTCACAGTTGACGACACATGTCACGTCGGTCATCACTCACTATGATTCTTTTCTTTGCCCCAAAATATTTCTCTGGCGCTTACCGCTTTGTCGTAGGACTCCATGTCTTTGTTTTAGCCAAAGGTGCATTGGCCTTCAGTGCAGTGGATAAATATTGCACGGCGGCGAGCTGGTGTTATGTTGTCGCCATCTAACCCACTCGCCATGATGTACGTAGAAAAGCTTTTTATCCATCTCGGCCATGGAATTGGAGGGACCCCAGGTGTGAAGAGGAAAGGCGGGGCGGGCGGTAGGGAGGTTAACTTTATTCATCCTCATCACCAAATCATGTGTACGTAAATAAACAGACTAACTGAAACAGTAGTAAGGTAACTTAAAATGTGTGCTTTATAGCAACTACCAAAATGGTGTCCCAAACCAGCATGAACCAAAATGTTTACAGCAGTGAGTGACTAGCTCCCGCAGGGTCCTAGTGTCTGTCTAGTGTGCTGTGACAGACAGAGTATGAACACAACAATTTTCCTCTCTATATGTTGGAAATGCATGTCGTACCAAACCCTGCGCTCATTAATAACCCTCCACTTTAAAAGGGAACATTTTATGAACTTAAAAGTGAAAAAATAGCATTCAGTTGTAGTAAAAATTGAGCCAAGTCCTGAAATTCTGCAATTTTTGAGTGCAAAATTGGTGTAGTTCCAGAGTTGAGGGTGTAAGTCAGATATGGCAGTGATACACATGTTCTGAAATACATAATGGCCCCGCAAGTTCCGGGTTTCCACATGCGTTGCGCGTGCGCGAAAACCCAGAATTTGCGATCTGTCAAAGTTTATATTGGTAGATCCTTTGAACCAAAATAAAGATCATTTTCGCTGGTGCAGAGTTGGGCTATTTGCCTAACTACTGCCCAGAAAATGGTAAAAGCAAGCATAGGGTCTTCTTTCACCAGCGTAAGGGTTAATATAAATGTTAAATTAAAAAAAAAATTAAAATAAAAAATCATCCACAAACATTTAAAATTAGTTTATTTTGGGCTAGATTAAAATATTAAAAATTATTTTTCAAAATAGTACAGGTTGAACCTCCCTTATCCGGAATTCCCTTATCCAGAACTACCCCTCGTCTAGAACCATTCCCGTCCACTTGGTGGCGCATGCGCACAACTCCGACATGAACAAACTGAAGTCCTTCCTCGCTGCCGACTCCCACAATTGCTGGCCTGACCCCACGATCCACCGCAACTCCCCCCACCGCCCCATGATCTCTCTGCCGCATCCCCAGCTCCAAGTTAGCCAGCCCGATATACCCTTGCTCAGTACCTGTACCATCCAATTTAACGCGACCACTCCTCATCCGGAAAAATCCCTAATCCGGAACAGCCCAGGTCCCGAAGATTCTGGATAAGGGAGATTCAACCTGCATTTTTTATTGTAAATGCTTCATTATAGGACCTTTTAATTAAATGTGAAAATGAGAACATTTAATTTTATTAGAATTGTGTAAATTATTTAATTATTTGTGGATTCCTCATATGCAAATGGGGATTCTGTTCGTAAATAGAACCCACATAAGCTGATAAGGAACCCAACTTTCAGTCACCATTAGAATTTCAGGCCGTTCATTTAATTTATTTTTATATGAAAAGAAAATTCTTATTTCCTATGTTGTTTGCATTCTGTGATCTGCTGTGGGGAGGCTGTGTTAACAAACGATAATTAATCGTTTTAACACTGCGTAAAGCATGTTCTAGATAGAGTACAGTTAAACACAAAAAAACCCTGCAAATGCTTGGAAATCTGAAATAAGCGCAAAATGCTGGAAGTACACAGATCAGCAAGCATCTGAAAAGAGAAAGCGTTTGGTTAATGTTTTGGGTGTAGATCAGAGTTTATGAGAACACTGGCACATTGTTCAACCATATTGGCTCATTTCAGTATTACCTCCAGTGTATTGGAACCAATACCCAAATACATCACCTTTAAAACCCTTTATCTTCAATTCGCTCCATGGCCTTGCTTCTGCTATCATAGAACGATACAACACAGAAGGAGGCATTTCGACCCATTGTCCTGTGCCAACTCTGTGAAAGAGCGATCCAGTTAGTCCCACTCCCCTGCTCTTTACCCATAGCCCTACAATTTTTTTCTTTTTGAGTAGAGATCCAGTTCCTTTTGAAAGTTACTATTGAATCTACTTCCACCACCCTTTCAGGTAATGCACTCAAATCATCATAACCTGCGGCGTAAAAACAATCCTATCTACCCCTGGCTGTTTTTCCAAATTATCCTAAATTTGTGTCCTTTGGTTATCGACTCTCCTGCCAGTGGAAACAGTTTCTCCCTATCAACTCTGTCAACACTCATGATTTTAAACACCTCTATTAAATCTCCTGGTACCATTCTTGTAAATCTCCTCTGCACCCTCTCCAAGGCCTTGACGTCCTTTCTAAATTTAATTAAAATTAGACTCTCTATTCTTCCAACTTTGTACTTGCTGTGAGTGTCCTCTCTTCCTTTGCTCTACTGTCTGTGACAGAGCCTTCAACAACCAGGCTATGCAATCTGGAATTCTTTACCCAAGCCCCTTTGCATTGCTGCCTTTCTTTCCTCGTCAAAAGCCCCTGCAAAATGTACCTCATTGACTGTGCCTTCAAACACTTTCCCTAACTTATATCCCATTCTCTGCTTTGTGTCAGCTGCTTCCTACTGTAAACTACCCTGGATCATTTATGTGAAAGATGCTCCTTAACATTGCCCGACTCCGCCGCTGCCTCAGCTCATTTCCTGCTGAAACCCTCATCCATGCCTTTGTTACCTCGAGACGCAATTATTCCAATGCACTCATAGAAACATAGAAAATAGATGCAGAAGTAGGCCATTCGGCCCTTCGAGCCTGCACCATCATTCAATAAGATCATGGCTGATCATTCACCTCAGTACCCCTTTCCTGCTTTCTCTCCATACCCCTTGATCCTTTAGCCGTAAGGGCCATATCTAACTCCCTCTTGAATATATCCAATGAACTGGCATCAACAACTCTCTGCGGCAGGGAATTCCACAGGTTAACAACTCTCTGAGTGAAGAAGTTTCTCCACATCTCAGTCCGAAATGGTTTACCCCTTATCCTTAGACTGTGACTCCTGGTTCTGGACTTCCCCAACATCGGGAACATTCTTCCTGCATCGAACCTGTCCAGTCCCGTCAGAATTTTATATGTTTCTATGAGATCTGCTCTCATCCTTCTAAACTCCAGTGAATACAGGCCCAGTCGATCCATTCTCTCCTCATATGTCAGTCCTGTCATCCCGGGAATCAGTCTGGTGAACCTTCGCTGCACTCCCTCAATATCAAGAACGTCCTTCCTCAGATTAGGAGACCAAAACTGAACACAATATTCCAGGTGAGGCCTCACTAAGGCCCTGTACAACTGCAGTAAGACCTCCCTGCTCCTATACTCAAATCCCCTAGTTATGAAGGCCAACATACCATTTGCCTTCTTCACCGCCTGCTGTACCTGCATGCCAACTTTCAATGACTGCTGTACCATGACACCCAGGTCTCGTTGCACCTCCCCTTTTCCTAATCTGCCGCCATTCAGATAATATTCTGCCTTCGTGTTTTTGCCACCAAAATGGATAACCTCACATTTATCCACATTATACTGCATCTGCCATGCATTTGCCCACTCACCTAACCTGTCCAAGTCACCCTGCAGCCTTTTAGCGTCCTCCTCACAGCTCACACCGCCACCCAGCTTAGTGTCATCTGCAAACTTGGAGATATTGCACTCAATTCCCTCATCCAAATCATTAATGTACATTGTAAATAGCTGGGGACCCAGCACTGAGCCCTGCGGCACCCCACTAGTCACTGCCTGCCATTCTGAAAAGGACCCGTTTATCCCGACTCTCTTCCTGTCTGCCAACGAGTTCTCTATCCACGTCAATACATTACCCCCAATACCATGTGCTTTAATTTTGCACACCAATCTCTTGTGTGGGATATTGTCAAAAGCCTTTTGAAAGTCCAAACATACCACATCCACCGGTTCTCCCTTGACCACTCTACCAGTTACATCCTCAACAAATTCTAGAAGATTTGTCAAGCAGGATTTCCCTTTCATAAATCCATGCTGACTTGGACCGATCCTGTCACTGCTTTCCAAATGTGCTGCTATTTCATCTTTAATAATTGATTCCAACATTTTCCCCACTACTGATGTCAGGCTAACCAGTCTATAATTACCCGCCTTCTCTCTCCCTCCCTTCTTAAAAAGTGTTGTTACATTAGCTACCCTCCAGTCCATAGGAACCGATCCAGAGTCGATAGGCTGTTGGAAAATGATCACCAATGCATCCACTATTTCTAGGGCTGTTTCCTTAAGTACTCTGGAATGCAGACTATCAGGCCCCGGGGACTTATCGGCCTTCAATCCCATCAATTTCCCTAACACAATTTCCCACCTAATAAGGATTTCCTTCAGTTCCTCCTTCTCACTAGACCCTCGGTCCCTTAGTATTTCCGGAAGGTTATTTGTGTCTTCCTTCGTGAAGACAGAACCAAAGCATTTGTTTAACTGGTCCGCCATTTCTTTGTTCCCCATTATAAATTCACCTGAATCTGACTGCAAGGAACCTACGTTTGCCTTCGCTAATCTTTTTCCTCTTCATATATCTATAGAAGCTTTTGCAGTCAGTTTTTATGTTCCTGGCAAGCTTCCTCTCATACTCTATTTCCCCCTCCTAATTAAACCCTTTGTCCTCCTCTGCTGAATTCTAAATTTCTCCCAGTCTTCAGGTTTGCTGCTTTTTCTGGCCAATTTATATGCCTCTTCCTTGGATTTAACACTATCTTTAATTTCCCTTGTTAGCCACGGTTGAGCCACCTTGCCCGTTTTACTTTTATTCCAGACAGGGATGTACAATTGTTGAAGTTCATCCATGTGATCTTTAAGTGTTTGCCATTGCCTATCTACCGTCAACCCTTTAAGTATCACTCGCCAGTCTTTTCTAGCCAGTTCACGTCTCATGCCATCGAAGTTACCTTTCTTTAAGTTCAGGACCCCAGTTTCTGAATTAACTGTGTCACTCTCTATCTTAATAAAGAATTCTATCATATTATGGTCACTCTTCCCCAAGGGGCCTCGCACAACAAGATTGCTAATTAGTCCTTTCTCATTACACATCACCAAGTCTAGGATGGCCAACCCTCTAGTTGGCTCCTCGACATATTGGTCTAGAAAACCATCCCTAATACACTCCAGGAAATCCTCCTCCACCGCATTGCTACCAGTTTGGTTAGCCCAATCAATTATGTAGATTAAAGTCGCCCATGATAACTGCTGTACCTTTATTGCACGCATCCCTAATTTCTTGTTTGATGCTGTCCCCAACCTCACTACGACAGTTTGGTGTTCTGTACACAACTCCCACTAGCGTTTTCTGCCCTTTGGAATTCCGTAGCTCCACCCATACCGCTTCCACATCATCCAAGCTAATGTCCTTCCTTATTATTGCGTTAATTTCTTCTTTAACCAGCAATGCCACCCCACCTCCTTTTCCTTTCTGTCTATCCTTCCTAAATGTTGAATACCCCTGTTTGTTGAGTTCCCAGCCTTGGTCACCCTGTAGCCATGTCTCCGTGATGCCAATTACATCATATCCGTTAACTGCTATCTGTGCAGTTAATTCGTCCACTTTATTGCGAATGCTCCTCGCATTGAGGCACAGAGCCTTCAGGCTTGTCTTTTTAACACCCTTTGCCCCTTTTAGAATTTTGCTGTAATGTGGCCCTTTTTGCTTTTTGCCTTGGGTTTCTCTGCCCTCCACTTTTACTTTTCCTCTTTCTATCTTTTGCTTCTGCCCCCATTCTACTTTCCTCTGTCTCCCTGCATAGGTTCCCATCCCCTGCCACATTAGTTTAACCCCTCCCCAACAGCACTAGCAAACATTCCCCCTAGGACATTGGTTCCGGTCCTGCCCAAGTGCAGACCGTCCGGTTTGTACTGGTCCCACCTCCCCCAGAACTGGTTCCAATGTCCCAGGAATTTGAATCCCTCCCTTTTGCACCACTCCTCAAGCCACATATTCATTTGAGCTATCCTGCGACTCTTACTCTGACTAGCACGTGGTACTGGTAGCAATCCTGAGATTACTACTTTTGAGGTCCTACTTTTTAATTTAGCTCCTAGCTCCCTAAATTCGTCTTGTAGGACCTCATCCCGTTTTTTAACCTATATCGTAGGTACCTATATGCACCACGACAACTGGCTGTTTACCCTCTCCCTTCAAAATGTCCTGCACCCGCTGCGAGACATTGTTGACCCTTGCACCAGGGAGGCAACATACCATCCTGGAGTCTCGGTTGCGGCTGCAGAAACGTCTGTTTATTCCCCTTACAATTGAATCCCCTATCACTATAGCTCTCCCGCTCTTTTTTTCTGCCCTCCTGTGCAGCAGAACCACCCATGGTGCCATGAACTTGGCTGCTGCTGCTCTGCCCTGATGAGTCATCCCGCTCAACAGTACCCAAAGCAGTGTTTGTGTTTTGCAGGTGGATGACCGCGGGGGACCCCTGCACTACTTTCCTCCTTCTGCTCTTTCTGTTGGTCACCCTTCCCCTATCTGGCTGCATAACCTTTATCTGCGGTAAGACCAACTCACTAAACGTGCAATTCTCATCAACCTCAGCGTCGCGGATGCTCCAGAGTAAATCCACCCACAGCTCCAGTGCCGCAATGCGGTCTGTCAGGTGCTGCAAGTGGATGCACTTCCCGCACATGTAGGTCCTTGACTTCCCACATAGCACAGGAGGAGCATAACACATGTCCGAGCTCTCCTGCCATGACTTAACCCTTCGATTAACTTAATTTGGCAACAATAATGCTGAAGGTTACTTACTGATAAAGAAAAGAAAAAGAAAAACTGCTCGCCAATCACTTACCCCCTTGGTTGTGACGTCACCTTTCGATTTCTTTCTACCTCTTTTTTGCCTTCTCACCCTGCTGCAGCTGCACCGGCTAGCCTCTCCGACGATGAACTCCCGACTCTGTTCCCCGACGTTGGGCCTCTTGTAGGCCTCCTTGATCTCCCCGCTCCGCCTCCGACGACGAACTCCTGTCTGGTTTTAAATCTTCCACCTCCATCAACTTAAGCTTATCCAAAACTCCGCTGCCCATGTCCTAACTTGCACCAAGTCCCGTTCACCCATCACTCCTGTAAGAATCATGAATCTGAAGAAATTGGGAATTATAAAAGAAATAATGGTTTTATAAAAGAAAAACTTGTGCCAGCTGAGAGCTAAGGTCAAGACAGAAAATCAGGCCTTCAAGGTCTGCCTATGGCGATAAGGGATTTAGCACGGAGCCTCAAAGATGAACAAACTGTCTCTTGAAAGGGCAACAGAACATTCTGACAAAGATAAGGAAGAAAATGATCTCATGAGTACCCTTTCCCCAGTGATTGAACAATTGAATGGATAAAAAAAATGATGGCTGCAGGGTATCCTCCGGTCCACCGAAATAAGGTATAAAACAGGCAACCGAGAGAGAGAAACAGACAGACTGAGGATAGAGTTTCCTGGAGGTGGACCACATGCGGGCTTAGGCCTAACACCTTGGTCAAGCTCAAACCTCTGCGGTAGACCAGGGATGGATTAAGGGTGCCTCCAGCTCCGGACAGTACCCCTGCCATGGGCTCCCTACTTCCATTCACATCCTGCAGTAAATGACAGTGAGCAAAGTCACAGGGCACTATACTGAGAATGCATCAGGTCAAGGTTAAGTCAGGTCTACATTTCAGGTTATGTTCGCATTGATATTATGCCGACACTCGTAATATTTTATGATGTTTCCAAACAATCAAACCGATACCTTATTCAAACTCAGTATAAAACAGTAAACAACAATGCTTTAATTTTTTAAAATCCTTACATTTTGAAAGTAAATCGACAATGACAACAATTTAGAACAAGGCAGTGCAATTTTAATGGAAGACCATCATTTGTCATTTGTATTCCATTTTCTCCACAGAGGCAACTACAAGTATAACTACATTGGTCTTTTCCTAGCTTTTTGTCAATTAAATTCGTCAATGATTTTCGAGAAGTCAAGTCCTCTCAGTACTTCGCTCTTGATGCTCATGATTGAAAGACTACAGGTGCAACATCCAGAATCCGGAATTTTGGAATCCGGACACTGGGCCAATCCGAGGTGGGGTCATCCGGAAACCGGAAAATGTTCCGAAATCCGGACTCCCCCGCCTCGCGGCCTGACCTCGCCCCGGCCCTCGGTGGCCCGACCTCGCCCTGGCCCTCGGCGGCCCGACCTCGCCCTGGCCCTCGGCGGCCTGACCTCGCCCTGGCCCTCGGCGGCCTGACTTCGCTCCGGCCCTCGGTGGCCCGACCTCGCCCTGGCCCTCGGCGGCCCGACCTCGCCCTGGCCCTCGGCGGCCTGACCTCGCCCCGGCGCGACTTCGTCCACCCCGACTTCACCCGCCGTGATTTTGCGCGGCCCGACCTCGCCCCGGCCCCCCCGGCTACCCCCACCCTCCTTCCCCCTTACCTCGGTGGGCCGACCTCGCCCCCTTACCTCGGCTGCCCGACCCCACCTACCTCAGCCCAAGCAAAGACGTTCCAAAATCCGGAACGGTCTCGGACCCAAGGTTTCCGGGTTTCAGACGCTCAACCTGTATTAAGTCGATCTTGTCCCATTCGGTTCTGACCTCATTCTTGATGCGTTTAGTTTCGAGAAGGACCGCTCACTACTGCAATTTAATACCATCATCGACGGATCTATCCGCAGAGCTATTTCAATGTTAGAAAAGATTTGGGTGAGGGCGTGTGTATGGAGGAATTGGTACATTCTCAGCTCTGCTGACTTAGTTTGTTTGTCACAAATTGAGGTTTGAAGCTCTGTTGAGGATGCCACCAAGCTAGAAGACTGGATGAATTCACTTTCAATCATAGGTTCCAGATCTTTGGGATAGGAGCGGGCAAGATTTACTGTGGCTTGCTTGATCTCATGAGTCGAGAGAGTGGCTCGCTTGGACAGGAATCCAAACTTACAGTTGATTTCCTTGTATACTTCAAGGCGGTGTTTCAAGGTTCTGATTCATTGATCAATGATGACAAGGAACACCAGTTTTGAATTTCTCCTTGGGTGACAGCACAGTGTTTTCAGCATCCCCATCGTCATAGCGGCGGTTGCATACCCGGACGCGTCTCTGAGCTGAATTGTACTCGTTGTGGCCACACAGTTTAATCCCTAGGTCTTCGCAATCCTCAAACTCTGTCCGCTGGGCCTTGACAAAATCGTCAAGGAACTCGAGTAAGTTCAGCATGACATTCAGATTCAAGCCGATCTCTTGAAGTGAGAGATTGGTCAGATGAAAGCGCTTCAAGACTGTGCTCCAAATAACAATAATAGCTGAATCCAGTTCACCCAGTTTGTCAAGGATCAACTGAGCTTCATTTCAGCATTCAACTTTTTGTCAGTTGCCAGGGATTCCAACACTTCGCATATGGGAGTGTAACCTTTGAGCAGGGCTGACACTGCTTCATACCTTGCTGACCATCGAGTAGCAGAAAGCTGTTTGATCACAAACGGCCCTAAAAGCTTTAGTTTTTCATAAAGCAGTCGCCAGCGATACGTCGATCCAGAGAGAAAAGTGCTTTTGTACATTGTCAAAAAATCTGATGATTACTGGGCTGCATTCGGCACTGTTTTTCCCCACAAGGTTGAGTGAGTGCGCTGCGCATGGTATAAACGTCGCATATGGGCATTACTTTTTGATAGTTTGGACACCAATGTATTTCCCACTCATATTTGAAGCATTATCATAAGATTGTCCGTGACAATTTTGTATGTCGATCCTGTTCTCATCCAGAAAGGCCAGTATTATTTCTGCTATTTCTTGTCCAGTATGACCGATTATCGGCAAGAACTTTAGGAACCTTTCCTCAGGACCAGTCGGTAGAAAATAGCGGAGAACAAGTGTCAGCTGATCTGAGTGTGTGACATCTGGCGTTGAATCAATATTGAATAGAACTTCGCTGATTTCAATTCCTGGATAATCGTCTCAAGTACTTTGCCACCCAACAGACTAATCAGTTTTTCACAAGTGGTGGAAGACAAGTATGAAGTATGCCCCTTGCCTTTGTTGGCGAACCACTTGATGTGTTCAGCAAGAAATGCATCGTAGTTTGCGAGAACCTCCAGCACACCCAGATAATTACAGTTACTTAGAGACCTAATGATTTTGTCTCTGCCTCGCAATGAAAGACCTCGTTCACAGAAACGTTATCACACAGACAACCTGCTCTAGCACCGTGCACCAGTACTGCCATTCATTTTCAAACTGGATATGACCGACCATCCACACAACGAGTGCCTGCTTGTCTAGTGCACATTACTACCATGTCTTCTCTATGCTGGTGGCTGTTTTCGTGAGATGAAATCCTCTCATCTCCATGCTTCCAGTCATTAAACCCCTGAGTAAAGTGGCTACTTGTTCGTGCTGTGACCTTGCAAGCAAAATAGTATACTCTACCGTTTGAAGGTGAATAACAGAACCACGTTTGCTCCACACATTCCCCTGTCAGTGGGTGCACACGTGCGAAGAAGGACTTCGAGCAGTATCATGCCTCGTCCTCCTGGACCTGTCTGCAGCCTTTGACACGGTTGACCACTCCATCCTTCTCCAACGCCTCTCCACCATCGTCCAGCTGGGTGGGACTGCACTTGCCTGCTTCCATTCTCCTCTATCTAATTGTAGCCAGAACATCTCTTGCAATGGCTTCTCTTCCCACTCCTGCATCATTCCCTCTAGTGTCCCCCAAGGGTCTATAGTTGGCCCCCTCTTATTTCTCATATGCTGCCCCTTGGCGATATCATCTGAAAACACGAGTCAGATTCCACATGTACTCTGATGACACCCAGCTCTACCTCTCCACCACTTCTCTCGACCTCTCCATGGTCTCTAAATTGTCAGACTGCTTGTCCGCCATCCAGTACTGGGTGAGCAGAAATTTTCTCTAACTATTGGGAAGACCGAAGCCATTGTCTTTGGTCCCTGCCACAAACTATGTTTCCTAGCCACTGACTCCATCCCTCTCCCTAGCATTTATCTGAGGCTGAACCAGAATGTTCGCAGCCTAGGCGTCATATTTGACCCTGAAATGAGTTCTCGGCCACATATCCATGGCATAACTAAAACTGCCTATTTCCACCTCCGTAACATTGCCCATCTCTGCCCCTGCTTCAGTTCTTCTGCTGCTGAAACCCTCATCCATGCCTTTGTTAGCTCTAGACTTGACTACTGGCTGGCCTCCCACATTCTACCCTACGTAAACTTGAGGTCATCCAAAACTCAGCAGCCCATATTCTAACTCGCACCAAGTGTGCTCGCCCACCTACATTGGCTTCCAGTTAAACAACGCCTCGACTTCAAAATTCTCGCCCTTGTTTACAAATCCCTCCATGGCCTTGCCCCTCCCTATCTCTGTAATCTATTTCAGCCTCACAACCCCACGAGATGTCTGCGCTTCTCAAATTCTGCCCTCTTGAGCATCCCTGATTATAACTGCTCAACCATCGGTGGCCATGCCTTCAGCTGCCTGGGCCCTAAGCTCTGGAATTCCCCCCTAAACCTCTCCGCTTCTCTACCTCTCTTTCCTTCTTTAAGACATTCTTTAAAACCTACTTCTTTAACCAAGCTTTTGGTCATCTGCCATAATTTCTTATATGGCTCAGTGTCAAATTTATCTGTTTTGTTTTATAACACTGTTGTGAAGCACCTTGGGACATTTTACGACCTTATAGGTGCTATATAAATAAAATTAGTTGTATCGGCGACATCCTTCCTTGGCATGAATCATGCCGGAGTTTTGGAAGTCTTTATCACAGTTTCGGCAGTCCTCACTACCTTTTGCAATCCAATGGCTTTGCATGTCTTCTGAGATATTGTCTCCCCATAGCCCAATGTCACTCGTAAGTTGCGCCTCTTTCAGCTCAACTTTCTGGACTTGGAGCTCCAACTCGGCCAACTCCAGGTCCGGTGCCACTAGTGGTTCCGTTGTTGAAGTTGACTGCACAGCGTCGTCTTGTTGCCTGGCCTTCAACGTCATGATTGAGTTTTTAGTTGGAAAAAATGATCTGGTGTAAGCAGTTTAGTTACTTCTCATCTCTTTTGCTCCTCGCGTAGCTGGTGCTCTTTCCTTTTTTTGCCCCTGATTTGTGTGTAGAATGCATCTCTAGAAAAAGAACATCTAGAGTCTGTTTACATCAAGTGGAGAATAACATGCACCTGAGCCCTCACGGCTTCACTCTGCTCTTGCTACGTCGCTTATGTCAATACTGTTTACCCTTACCCTTAATCCGACCCTGGATGGGCCCCACTCTAGGCTTGGGCCCCGGCGACTACCCTATCTGCCCCCCCCCCCTTAATCTGTTCCTGGGTGGACCCCCCATCACCACTTCCAGCTCGTGATCTGTTCAGAGACAACTGTTCTACCTCAACATTCATCTGTTCCGTTCCTGGGCAGTCGATCATTCTCATCTGTCACTGGTTGTATGTCTACCATATCTATCTTAATCACGTGTTGTATCTGATTATGCTTATAACTACCGCTCTTTAATAAAATATCGATATTCATGATTTCTTACACCCCTGTGCTCGCTGATCTCCATTGGCTCTTGGTTGAGCAAGGCCTTGATTTTAAAATTAAATCATTGTTTTTGAATCCCTTCATGGCCTCGCTCTTCCCTATGTATGTAATCTCCTCCAGCCCCACAACCCACCAAGATCTCTACGCTCGCATCTCCGACTTTAATTGCGCCCCCATTAGCGGCCATGCCTTCAGCAACCAAGGCCTGAAGCTCTGGAATTACCTCTCTCTCCTCCTTTAAGACACTCCTTAAAACCTACCTCATCTGTTCTAATATGTCCTTGTGTGGCTCGGTGTCAAATTTTCTTTGATAACCCTCCTGCGAAGTGTCTTGAGATGTTTTACTATGTTAAAAGTGCTATATAAATGCAAGTTGTTGCTATATAAATGCAAATGTTTGTACACGAAGCACTTTAAATGTTTACAGACCTGCTGTGTATTTCCGGAATTTCATTTTTTATTCCAGATATAAACATTTTGCTCCTGACAGGGCCCATCCCGATTGCAGTTTTCAAAACCAGTGATTGCTGCAATGAGTGGATATGCAGTAGCTGGAGGCCTAGAGCTCTCTTTGTTGGCTGACTTGCGTATAATGGAACAAAGTGCTATCATGGGAGTGTTCTGCAGACGTTTTGGTAAGTTTGTAAGCTGAGCAGAAGCCAGTAACTTGTAACATTCACAGTAGTGCAGTAGCAAGTATAAAATACCATCTGTATTTCCCTCCCCCAGGTGTTCCACTGATTGATGGAGGTACAGTAAGGCTACCAAAGCTAATTGGGTTATCCAGGGCACTGGACCTTATTTTGACTGGACGTTCTATTGGTGCACAAGAAGCTTATGAATTTGGGCTTGTCAATCGAGTTGTCCCAGATGGTCAAGGTTTGTACGGCCCTTTATTTTAAAAGGGAAATGATCTAGTTGCATTCAGCTAATATTCTAGGTCACTGGTATCATTGCATCTCATTTTTAAGAAAAAAATAAGCAGTCATTGTTGTGTATGAATAATGAGTCTGACTGGATACTGTGAGCTCAAAGTAAAGTGTGACCTCAGTCTTTTATTGCAGTTTTCCAGAGTGCCTCTCCAGCCTGTGAGACCTCCTTGTACCTGTGCTCCCAAGGGATTCTGGGGTCCCTTGGGATTCCGGGGGTGAGCCCTCTGGTGGCTACACAAGGTATTTACAGGTTTACATATATAACAACACTCACCCGCCAAAGTCAATAGTGTAACTATTTACAAGGTGAGTCGATCTGGGGCCTTTCTTTCCCTGGTTGATCGTCTCGGTGTAAGTGCTGGTTTTGGTGAATTGTTTGTTGGGCCCTCGCTGGGCTGCAGTGCAGCTAGCCTTGCTGGGCTGCCTAGTGTGGTGAGTCCTGCTGGGCTGCTGCAGGTGATGGGTTCTGCTTCCTGGTCAACCGCGGCTCGGTTGCCACTGGTGTGTATATTGGGGGGTCATAGGGTCCAATGTGGGTTGCTCTGGATAGTCTGTGAATCTGAGTTTGATTTGGTCCAAGTGTTTCCGGTGGATGAGTTCATTTGAAAGTTTGACCCGAAACACCCTGCTCCCCTCTTTGGCGACAACAGTGCCGGGAAGGCACTTGGGACCTTGTTCATAGTTCAACACAAATACAGGATCATTGATTTCAATTTTGCATGATACATTTGCGCTATCATGATATGTACTTTGTTGAAGCCGCCTGCTCTCTACCTGTTCATGTAGATCAGGGTGGACTAACGAGAGCCTTGTCTTAAGTGCCCTTTTCATGAGCAGTTCAGCGGGTGGAATCCCAGTGAGCGAGTGGAGTCTCGTGCGGTAGCTAAGCAGGACTCTGGGTAGGCAAGTCTGCAGTGAGCCTTCAGTTACCCTCCTCAAGCTCTGCTTGATGGTTTGCACTGCTCTCTCTGTCTGACCATTGGATGCTGGTTTGAACGGGGCAGATGTAACATGTTTGATCCCATTACGGGTCATGAACTCTTTGAACTCGGCACTGGTGAAACATGGTCAGTTGTCCCTCACAAGGACATCAGGCAGGCCGTGTGTGGCAAACATGGCCCGCAGGCTTTCAATGGTGGCAGCGGACGTGCTTGCTGACATTATCTCACATTCAATCCATTTGGAGTATGCATCTACAACCACTAGGAACATTTTATCCAAAAACGGGCCTGCATAGTCGACGTGGACCCTAGACCACGGTTTGGAGGGCTAAGACCATAAACTTAGTGGCGCCTCCCTGGGTGCATTGCTTAAATGCGAGCATGTGTTACATTTGTGCACGCAGGACTCTTAAGTTCGCATCGATACCGGGCCACCACACGTGGGATCTGGCTGTCGATTTCATCATCACAATGCCTGAGTGGGTACTGTGGAGATCACTGATGAAAGTGCCCCTGCCCTTCTTGGGGACCACTACCCGATTACCCCACAGAAGGCAGTCTGCCTATACAGACATTTCATCTTTATGCCGCTGGTACGGCTTTACCTCTTCCTGCATTTCCACTGGGACACTGGACCAGCTCCTGTGAAGCACACAATTTTTTACTAGGGACAGTAAGGGGTCCTGGCTCATCCAGGTTCTAATCTGTCGGGCGGTAACAGGTGATTGCTCATTCTCGAATGCTTCCATTACCATAACTAAATCTGCGGGCTGTGCCATCTCCACCCCCATGGTGGGCAATGGCAGCCTACTGTGAGCATTGGCACAGTTTTCTGTGCCTGGCCTGTGGTAAATGGCATAGTTGTATGCGGACAACGTGAGCGCCCATCTCTGGATGCGGGCCGATGCATTCGTATTTATCCCTTTACTCTCGGAAAAAAGGCTTATGGTCAGTTTCCAGTTCAAATTTGAGCCCAAACAGATATTGATGCATTTTCTTTACCCCATAAACACACGCTAACGCTTCTTTTTCAATCATGCTGTAGGCTCTCTCAGCCTTAGACAGAGTTCTGGATGCATAAGCAACCGGTTGCAATTTCCCAGATTCATTACCTTGTTGCAATACCTTGGCCCCATACAACGACGCATCACATGCTAGTACCAAACGCTTACATGGATCATACAACACAAGCAATTTGTTTGAGCAGAACAATTTTCTAGCTTTTACAAAGGCATTTTCTTAGCTTTTACCCCATACCCATTCGTCCCCTTTACGCAGTAAGACATGCAGTGGTTCTAACAATGTGCTGAGACCCGGTAAGAAGTTACCAAAGTAGTTCAGGAGTCCTGTAAACGACCGCAGCTCCGTCACATTCTGTGGCCTCGGTGCATTCTCGATTGCCTCCGTCTTCGAATCGGTGGGCCTGATGCCGGCCACCGCGATTCTCCTCGCCAGGAACTCCACTTCGAGCGTTTCAACCTGAGCCCCACGCGGTTGAGTCGACTGAGAACTTCCTCCAGTTTCTGCAGGTGCTCAACTGTGTCTCTGCCTGTAACCGAGATGTCGTCCTGAAAAACCACTGTGCGCGGGACCGACTTCAGTAAGCTTTCCATGTTTCTCTGGAATATCGCCGCGGCTGATCGAATCCCAAACGGGCATCTGTTTTAAATGAAGTGACCTTTGTGCGTGTTGATACAGGTGAGGCGCTTCGATGATTCCTCCAGTTCCTGCGTCATGTAGGCCGAGGTCAAGTCCAGCTTCGTGAATGTCTTTCCTCCCGCCAGTGTCGCAAAAAGATCGTCTGCCTTTGGTAGTAGATATTGATCCTGCAGGGAGAAACGATTGATAGTTACTTTGTAATCACCACAGATTCTGATGGTGCCGTCTCCCTTGAGGACTGGAACAATCGGATTGACCCACTCATTGAATTCGATCGGCGAAATGATGTCTTCTTGTTGCAGCCGGTCCAGCTCTATCTCCACCCTCTCTCATCATGTACGGTACTGCTCTCGCCTTGTGATGGCTGGGTCGCGCCCCCGGAATTAGGTGGATCTGCATTTTTGCTCCTTGGAACTTCCTGATGCCTGGTTCGAACAGCGAGGGGAACTTTTTTAAGACCTGGGCAAACGAAGTGTCGTCAACGGACGAGAGCGCTCGGATGTTGTCCCAGTTCCAGCGTATCTTTTCCAACTAGCTCCTGCTGAGCAGCGTGGGACTATCGCCCGGTACCACCCAGAGTGGTAGCTTGTGCACCGCTCCATCATAGGAGACCTTTACAGTAGCACTGACGATTACGGGAATCAGTTCCTTTGTGTAAGTTCTCAGTTTAGTGCAAATGGGGGTCAGGACTAGCCTTCAGGCCTTGTTGCACCACAATTTATCGAAAGTTCTTTGCTCATAATGGACTGGCTTGTGCCCGTGTCCAGCTCCATTGACACCAGGAGTCCATTTAATTCAACCTTCAGCGTTATCAGGGGACACTTTGTGGTAAATGTTGTATATGTATACTTGTATTTACTCTGTACAGCCACCAGGGGGCTCAGCCCCTGGAGTCCCAAGGGATCCCATAATTCCATGGAAGCACAGGTATTTAAGGAGGCTTCACAGGTTGGAGAGACACTCTGGAGACCTGCAATAAAAGACCATGGTCACACTTTACTTTGAGCTCATAATGTTCAATCTGACTCTTTCTCCATACACAACAACTGGCGACACGATACAGATAGTGAACCCAAAGATACAGACAACAGTGGGCATCCTGGAGAAATTTTCGGAGGGAGATAATTGGGAAACTTTTGCAGAGCGACTCGACCAATACTTCATGGCCAACGAGCTAGATGGGGAAGAGAGCGCTGCCAAACAAAGAGCGATCCTCCTCACCATCTGTGGGGCATCAACGTATGGCCTCATGAAGAATCTGCTCACTCCAGCGAAACCCACGGAGAAATCGTCCGACGACTTGTGCACACTCGTCCGAGAGCATTTGAACCCGAAGGAAAGCGTTCTGATGGTGAGGTACCGGTTCTACACCTACAAAAGGTCTGAAGGCCAGGTGGTGGCGAGTTATGTTGCCGAGCTAAGACGCCTTGCAGGACATTGCGAATTTGAAGGACATTTCGAGCACACGCTCAGACTTTTTCGTCCTTGGCATTAGCCATGAAACCATACTTCGCAAACTTTTGACTGTAGAGACCCCAACCTTGAGTAAGGCCAAAGCGATAGCCCAGGCGTTCATTGCCACCAGTTTCAATACGAAGCAAATCTCTCAGCACACAAGTGTTGCTACCAGTACTGTGAACAAAGTGATGATGTTTTCGAATCGTGACGTACAGGGAAGGTCACACTTACCTGCAGCTGCACGTCTGCAGATGACTGAGTCCACCATCAAGGGTGATGAATGCAAGGCCATTAACACCTTGTTAGCGCTGATGGGGTGATCATCGGTTCCATTCATGCCGGTTCAAAGAGTACGTTTGCAAGGGCTGTGGAACAATGGTGCGAGCCAGTTCATCATGGGAAAAAAGACTTTCGAAAGGTTGAGGTGCAACAAGGCCTCAAGGCCAGTCTTAACTCCAGTTCGCACGAAACTAAGAACTTACACAAAAAAACTGATTCCTGTAATCGGCAGTGCTACCATAAAGGTCTCCTACAATGGAGCGGTGCACAAGCTACCACTCTGGGTGGTACCGGGCGATGGTCCCACGCTGCTCAGCAGGAGCTGGCTGGGAAAGATACACTGGAACTGGGAATGACGTCCGAGCGCTATTGCCCGCTGACGACACTTCGTGTACCCAGGTCTTAAACAAATTTCCTTCGCTGTTCGAACTAGGCATCGGGAAATTCCAAAGAGCAAAAGTGCAGATCCACTTAATTCCGGGGGCACGGCCCATCCATCACAAGGCGAGAGCAGTACCTTACATGATGAGAGAAAGGGTAGAGATCGAGCTAGACCGGCTGCAAAGAGAGGGCATCATTTCACTGATCGAGTTCAGCGAGTGGGCCAGTCCTATCGTCCCTGTCCTCAAGGGAGACGGCACTGTCAGAATCTGTGGCGATTACAAAGTAACTGTCAATCGTTTCGCCCTACAGGACCAATACCCATTACCAAAAGCCGACGACCTCTTTGCAACGCTGGCAGGAGAAAAGACGTTCACGAAACTGGATCTGGCTTCGGCCTACATGGCGCAGGAACTGGAGAAATCATCGAAGGCTCTCGCCTGCATCAACACGCACAAAAGCCTTTTTGTTTATAACAGATGCCCATTTTGAATCCGATCAGCGGTGGCGATATTCCAGAGAAACATGGAAAGCTTACTGAAGTCGGTCCCACATACCGAGGTCTTCCAGGACGACATCTTGGTCACAAGTCGGAACACAGTCGAGCACCTGCAGAACCTGGAGGAGGTTCTTAGTCGACTCAACCGTGTGGGGCCCAGGTTAAAACGCTCGAAGTGCGTTTTCCTGGCACCTGAAGTGGAGTTCTTGGGAAGGAGGATTGCGGCGGACGGCATCAGGCCCACCAACGCGAAGCCGGAGGCAATGGAGAACGCACTGAGGCCACAGAACGTGACGGAGTGCGGTCGTTTCTGGGCCTCCTGAACTACTTTGGTAACTTCTGATCGGGTCTCAGCACACTGCTAGACTCCCTACATGTCTTACTACGAAAAGGGGGTGAACGGGTTTGGGGCAAAAGCCAAGAAAATGCCTTGGTAAAAGCGAGAAAATTGTTATGCTCAAACAAATTGCTTGTGTTGTATGATCCATGTAAGCGTTTGGTATAAGCATGTGATGCATCGTCATATGGCGTCGGGTGTATATTGCAACAAGCTAATGATTTTGGGAAACTGCAACCGGTTGCTTATGCATCCAGGAGTCTGTCTAAGGCTGAGAGAGCCTACAACATGATTGTAAAAGAAGCGTTAGCGTGTGTCTATGGGATAAAGAAAATGCATCAATACCTGTTTGGGCTAAAATTCGAATTGGAAACTGACCATAAGCCACTTATATCCCTGTCCTCCGAGAGTAAAGGGATAAATACCAACACATCAGCCCGCATCCAGAGATGGGCGCTCATCCGCATACAACTACGCCATCCGCCACAGGCCAGGCACAGAAAACTGCGCCGAGGCTCTCAGTACGCTGCCATTGCCCACCACGGGTGTGGAAATAGCGCAGCCCGCAGATCTAGCCATGGTTATGGAAGCATTTGAGAGTGAGCAATCACCCGTCACTGCCCTGCAGATCAAAACCTGGACAACCCAGGACCCCTTATTATCTCTAGTCAAAAGCTGTGTGCTTCACGGGAGCTGGTCCAGTGTCCCAGTGGAAATGCAGGAAGAGATAAAGCTGTTCCAGCGGCGCAAAGGTAAAATGTCTATACAGGCAGACTGCCTTCTGTGAGTCAGTCGAGTAGTAGTCCCCAAGAAGGGCAGAGACACCTTCATCAGTGACCTCCACAGTACCCACCCAGGCTTCGTAATGATGAAAGCGATAGCCAGATCCCATGTGTTGTGGCCCGGTATCGATGCGGACTTAGAGTCCTGCATTCACAGATGTAATACATG
Organism: Pristiophorus japonicus; assembly: GCF_044704955.1. Lineage (NCBI taxonomy): Eukaryota > Metazoa > Chordata > Chondrichthyes > Pristiophoridae > Pristiophorus > Pristiophorus japonicus. The sequence goes on from NC_091977.1 coordinate 309,117,065, forward strand.
CTCGCAGTTAAGCAATGTACCCAGGAAGGCGCCGCTAGGTTTATGGTCTTGTCCCTCCAAACCATGGTCTAGGGTACACTTCGACTATGCAGACCCGTTCTTGGGTAAAATGTTCCTTGTGGTTGTAGACGCGTACGCCAAGTGGATTGAATGTGAGATAATGTCGGCTAGCACTTCCGCTGCCATTACTGAAAGCCTGCGGGCCATGTTTGCCATACACGTCTTACCCAATGTCCTGGTGAGCGACAACGGGCCATGTTTTACCAGTGCTGAGTTCAAAGAATTCATGACCCGTAATGGGTCACATCTGCCCCGTTTAAACCAGCATCCAATGGTCAGACAGAGAGAGCAGTGCAAACCATCAAGCAAGGCTTGAAGAGGGTAACTGCAGACTCACCTATCCCGAGTCCTGCTTAGCTACCGCACGAGACCCCACTCACTCACTGAGATCCCACCTGCTGAACTGCTCATGAAAAGAGCACTTAAGCCAAGGCTCTCGTTAGTTCACCCTGATCTGCATGAACAGGTAGAGAGCAGGCAGCTTCAACAAAGTGCATACCATGATAGCGCAAATGTGTCACGCGAGATTGAAATCAATGATCCTGTATTTGTATTAAATTATGGACAAGGTCACAAGTGGCTTCCCGGCACTGTCGCGGCTAAAGAGGGGAGCAGGGTGTTTTGGGTCAAACTTTCAAATGGACTCATTCACCGGAAACACTTGGACCAAATCAAACTCAGATTCACGGACTATCCTGAGCAACCCACCTTGGACCCTACCTTTTTTGATCCCCCAACCACGGTTGACCACGAAGCAGAACCTATCATCCACAGCAGCCCTGCAGGGCCCAACACACCAGGCAGTCCAGCAAGGCCAGCTGCACAGCAGCCCAGCGAGGGCCCAACAAATGATTCAACAACACCAGCTTTCACACCAAGACGATCAACCAGGGCAAGAAGGCCCCAGATCGACTCACATTGTAAATAGTTACACTATCGCCTCTGGGGAGGGGAGGGGGAAGTGTTGTTATATATGTGGACTTATATTTACTCTGTACAGCCACCAGAGGACTCATCCCCTGGAGTCCCAAGGGGTCCCATAATCCCTTGGGAGCACAGGTATTTAAGGAGGCTTCACAGGTTGGAGAGGCACTCTGGAGACCTGAAATAAAAGACTAAGGCCACACTTTACTTTGAGCTCACAATGCAGGGTTTGCAGCTCGCCTGCACATACGTTGGAGGTGTCCCATTGTTCCACAGCCCTTGCAAACGTACCCTTTGAAGCGGCATGAATGGAAACGATGGTCACCCCCGCAGCGCCAACAAGGTGTTAATGGCCTTGCATTCATCACCCTTGATGGTGGACTCTGAAACATCTGCAGACGTGCAGCTGCAGGCATGTCGGGCCTGCACTGTACGTTGCGATTTGAAAACAACATCACTTTGTTCACAGTACTTGTAGCAGTACTCGTGTGCTGAGAGATTTGCTTAGTATTGTCACTGGTGGCAATGAACGCCTGGGCTATCGCTATGGCTTTACTCAAGGTTGGAGTCTTTACAGTCAAAAGTTTGCAAAGTATCACTTCATGGCCAATGCCAAGTACGAAGAAGTCCCTGATCATTTGCTCCAAATGTCCTTCAAATTCGCAATGTCCTGCAAGGCGTCTCAGCTCGGCGACATAGCTCGCCACTTCCTGGCCTTCAGACCTTCTGTAGGTTTAGAACCGGCACCTCGCCATCAGAACACTTTCCTTTGGGTTCAGATTCTCCCGGACCAGTGTGCACAAATCATCGTACGATTTCTCTGTGGGTTTCGCTGGAGCAAGCAGATTTTTCGTGAGGCCATATGTTGGTGCCCCGCAGACGGTGAGGAGGATCGCCCTTCGTTTTGCAGCGTTCGCTTCTCCTTCCAGCTCATTGGCCACGAAGTATTGGTCGAGTCACTCCACAAAGGTTTCCCAATCATCTCCCTCTGAAAATTTCTCCAGAATGCCCACTGCTCTCTGCATTGTTGGGTTCGTCATCTGTATCTTGTCGCCAGTTGTTGTGTATGAATAAAAAATCTGACCAGATACCGTGAGCTCAAAGTAAAGTGTGACCTTAGTCTTTTATTGCAGGTCTCCAGAGTGCCTCTCCAGCCTGTGAGGTCTCCTTAAGTACCTGTGCTCCCAAGGGATTGTGGAGTCTCTTGGGACTCCAGGGGGTAAGCCCCTCTGATGGCTATACAAGGTATTTACAGGTTTACATATAAAACAGTCATACCCATGTTAAATTGTATTGGGGAGGAGAAAAAGACTTGAATGAATGCCATTCAAACTGTAAAGTTGAAACACTATCCAGTGCTATCTCTAAGGGCTAGACTTTCGACACATCATCACCCATTTAGCGCCCATGTAAGCGCTGAGATGCAGGCTATCGTCCATATTTGCTGAAAAGTGGAAACTAGCACTCGATTATAGCCCATTTATCACCGGCGCAACTTTCGGCATACATGAATAGGCTGCATCGGCCGACCTATTTAAAAAAAATATGACGTCATCCTCGTGCAAGGCCACGAATAGTGTTTATAATGGAAACTGATTTGTCCTTACTATACAGTATAAATGCACATGAGACCCATACTTGAGAGAAGGTCACTCTGTGACCAGTCACCTTTATTACCAAGACCTCAAGTGATGAAGGTGGGTGAAGCTTCCCCTTTTATACCTGAAAGTCCAGGTTAGGAGTGTCTCCCACAAGTTCGCCCCTTGTGGTCAATGTTCTCAAGGTGTACAACTTGGGTCAGCTGAGACATGGGTTACAATGATAGTTGAATACATGACATCACCTCCCCCCACAAAGTCTTATTGGGATGACAGATTAAGTCTCTCTGGTGGTTTACGCTCCCTTGTAGAGCGCCTGCGTTGGGGCTCCGGTTGTTGGGTGCTGGCCTGAGTGTCTGCTGTTTGCGGTGCCTCAGGCCTGCCCGGGACTGTCCACAGTGACTGGGCTCTCCTCCACTTGGTTCCAGTGTTCGGTCACCTGTGCTGGAGTAAACTCTACGTCGTGTTCTTCCTCTGCTTCTTCTATGGGATTGCTGAACCTCCTTTTAGTTTGATCCACGTGTTTGCGGCAGATTTGTCCATTGGTAAGTTTAACAACCAAAACCCTATTCCCCTCTTTGGCAATTACAGTGCCTACAAGCTATTTGGGCCCTGCAGCGTAATTAAGGACAAAAACAGGGTCATTGACATCAATACATCGCGCCCTCGCATTCCTGTCATGATAGTCACATTGTGACTGACGCCTGCTCGCAACAATTTCTTTCATAGTCGGGTGTATAAAGGATAACCTGGTTTTGAGCGTCCTTTTCATTAGCAGCTCTGCGGGTGGAACCCCTGTGAGCGAGTGTGGTCGGGATCTATTGGCCAACAGGAGGCGTGATAAGCGGCTTTGTAGGGAACCCCCTTGGATTCTGAGCATCCCCTGTTTGATTATCTGCACTGCTCGTTCCGCCTGGCCGTTTGAGGCCGGCTTGAACGGTGCCGTTCTGACATGGTTGATTCCATTGCCTGCCATGAAGTCCTGGAATTCAGTGCTTGTGAAGCGCGGGCCATTGTCGCTGACCAAGACATCCGGTAGACCATGGGTGGCAAACGTAACCCGTAAACTTTCTACCGTGGCAGAGGATGTGCTAGAATGGCACACTCAATCCATTTGGAGTAGGCATCTACTACAACCAAAAACACTTTTCCCATGAAAGGACCTGCATAATCCACATGGATGCATGACCATGGCTTGGCGGGCCAGGACCAGGGGCTAAGGGAGGCTTCCCTAGGTGCGTTGCCCAGCTGAGCACACATGTTGCACCTGTGAACACAAGTTCCAGGTCTGCATCTATCCCTGGCCACCAAACGTGTGACCTGGCAATTGGGTTCATCATAACAATGCTCATTGTGAAGTTCTCTGATAAACACTTCTCTGACCATCTGGGGCATGACTACTCGGTTTCCCCACAGTAGGCAATCAGCCTGAATCGAGAGTTCATCCTTGCGCCTATGAAACGGTTTAAATTCCTCAGGGCATGCCCAGTACGTGGCTGCCCAGTCCCCATTCAGGACACATTTCTTAACTAAAGACAGTAGCGGGTCTTTATTTGTCCAGACTTTCATCTGACGGGCCTTTAATCTGATGAGCCTTCCCTTTCGAAAGCTTCAACAGCCATGACCATCTCAGCATCATGCTCGGTTGCACCCTCAGTGGTGGCTCGTGGTAGCCTGCTGAGTGCATCGGCGCAGTTTTCAGTGCCCGGTCTGTGCCGAATTGTGTAGTCATAGGCGGCTAACGTGAGTGCCCACCTCTGTATGTGGGCCGATGCATTCACATTTATGGCCTTGTTGTGGGCCAAAAGGGGCGTTAGGGGTTTGTGATCTGTCTCCAGCTCAAATTTCTTGCCAAACAGGTATCGGTGCATTTTTTTTACTGCATATACATATACTAGCGCTTCCTTTTCTACCATCCCGTAGCCCTTTTCTGCCTGGGACAGATTTCTGGAGGCATAAGCTACCGGCTGTAACTTACCATTGGCATTCACATGCTGCAACACACACCCGACCCCATAGGACGACGCATCGCACGTTAAAACAAGTTTCTTACACAGGTCATATAACGTTAACAGTTTGTTGGAGCATTAACAAATTGCGTGCTCTATCAAAAGCCCTTTCCTGGCTGTCCCCCCAGACCCATTCATGGCCTTTGCGTAGGAGCACGTGTAGCATCTCTAACAGCGTGCTCAATTTGGGAAGAAAGTTACCAAAATAGTTCAGGAGCCCCAGGAACAAATGCAGTTCCGTCGTGTTACGGGGTCTGGGTGCTCTCTGGATCGCTTCCATTTTGGCCACAGTCAGTCTGATCCCGTCTGCTGCTATTCTCCTCCCCAGGAATTCTACCTCTGGAGCTAAGAAGACGCACTTCGCCTTTTTCAATCGCAGCCCTACCCGGTCCAGTCTGCGTTGCACCTCCTCCAGGTTATGGAGGTGTTCTCCGTATCGCGACCCGTGATGAGGATGCCGTCTTGAAAAATCACTGTCCTTGGAATCGACTTGAGGAGGCTTTCCATATTTCGCTGAAAGATCGCGGCAGCCGAACGAATTCCGAACGGACCTCTGTTATACTCAAACAATTCCTTGTGTATCGTGATGGTGGTCAGCTTCTTCGACTCATTCGCCAGCTCCTGGGTCATGTAAGCTGAGGTCAGGTCTAATTTTGAAAAAAGTTTGCCACCGGATAGCGTCGCAAAGAGGTCCTCCGCTCTCGGTAGCGGGTACTGGTCTTGAAGTGACACCCGATTGATGGTGGCCTTGTAATCGCCACATATCCTGACCGACTCATCCGCCTTACCGTCACGATCGGGCTCGCCCAGTCACTGAATTCGACTGGCGAGATGATGCCTTCCCTCAGCAGGCGGTCCAATTCGCCTTCTATCTTTTCCCGCATCATGTACAGCACCGCTCTGGCCTTGTGGTGTACTGGCCTGGCGTCCGGATTTATGTGAATCACTACCTTGGTCCCCATGAAAGTGCCGATGCTGGGTTGAAATAATGGGTCAAATTTGTCCAGGACCTGTGAGCATGATACTTGCTTCACAGAAGAAATTGCATTGACATCGCCCCATTTCCAGTTCATGACAGCTAGCCAACTTCTCCCCAATAGTGCGGGACCGTCCCCCGGGACAATCCAGAGTGGCAACCTGTTCACCGAATCTTTGTGGGTCACGACTACCGTGGCACTGCCTAGCACCGGAATGATCTCCTTTGTATATGTCCGCAGCTGTGCGTCAATCGACAATAATTTTCGCCTCCTGGCCTTGGACACCCACAACCTTTCGAACTGTTTGATACTCATCAGGGACTGGCTGGCCCCTGTGGCTAGCTCCATTAATACTGCAATGCCAGTGAGGTGCACTTTCATCATTATCGGTGGCGTCCTGGTATATGAACTGTATATGTGCTCCATATGAACTCGCTGAACTTCAGCTTCCAGTGATTTCCCCCAGTATTTATTTGGCCTCGTAGGGCTTACATCGGGCCCGTCCTCCTCGTACATCAACCTGGCTGCAGGTTTCCTGCACATACGTGCCAAGTGACCACTGACGTTGCAGTTTCTGCAGGTATATTGCTGATACCTGCAAGCTCTGGCTGGGTGTTTGCCTCCACACCTCCAGCATGAGCTGGAGGCCCCGTTGTTGGAAACAAAAGGTCCATTACTAGTCGATAATTTCTGACTGTCTCTGTAACTGTCCTTAAGCGCACCATTACCAGGTGTTGATGGCCCCATTACTGGCCTCATTGTCCATTGCGATGGCATGAATCGCCATTCAGCTAGCCATTGTCTCTGTTGAATTCCCCCATTGTGTTCGACTACATGCTGGGGCATGTCCGATTGCCCTTGTCTGCCTGGAGAACTGTGTGCCATGTTAACAATGTTGACTCCCTGGTCGTTTGCCGCATTTGAGCCAGGATTTTTTTCATACATCATTCTGGTCTCTTCCTCCCCTGAGATAAATGTCTAGGCTATCAGAGCCGCCACTTCCAAGGTCAAGTCTTTGGTCTCAATCAGTTTCCTGAAAACCCCAGCGTGCCCGATGCCCTCAATAAAAAAAGTCTCACAGCATCTCCACTCTGCACACATCTGGGAACTTACATAGGCTCGCCAGTCGCCGGAGATCTGCCACGAAGTCTGGAACGCTTTGCCCTTCTCACCGCCGATGAGTGTAAAACCGGTGTCTTGCCATGTGCATGCTGCTCGCCGGTTTCAGGTGTTCTCCGATCAACATACTGAGCTCTTCGAACGTCTTGTCCACCGGCTTCTCTGGTACTAGAAGGTTCTTCAATCAGGGAGTACATTCTGGATCCACAAACCGTCAGGAGATGAGCCCTGCGTTTGTCGGCCGAATCCTGTCCTAACCATTCCTTGGTGACAAAACTTTGCTGTAGTCTCTCAATAAAGTCGTCCCAATCATCACCAACACAGTATCTCTCTTCTGTGCTGCTAGTGGCCATGCTCGCGTGGTTTATATCCCAGTTTCTCGTCGCCAATGATATGCCCTTACTCTACAGTATAAATGCACATGAGGCCCATACTTGAGAGAAGATCACTCTGTGACCAGTCACCTTAATTACCAAGACCTCAAGTGATGAAGCTGGGTGGAGCTTCCCCTTTTATACCTGTAAGTCCAGGTTAGGAGTGTCTCCTACAAGTTCGCCCCTTGTGGTCAGTGTTCTCAAGGTGTACAATTTGGGTCAGCTTATACATGGATTACAATAATAGTTGAATACATGACAGAAACTAGTCCCAGATTATCGCCGAACGGTACTTTTGGCATTTCGCCCACAATTTGCCCAAATGATCGCTGGCCCAAAAAGACGCTGAAGGAAAGCTGCAATGACCTGATCTTAACTCGGCACTACGGATGCCATTTTGTAACTCGGAGGATCTGTGATAAAAGGCTGCTTGAACTGCTTGTCAGGAGAATCAATTTGTGAGTGATTTTTAGGGCCTTTGTGACTTTTGCCAATCATCTAATCACATTTGTATTTGTTGAGGACAAATTAAAGGCACTTATAGCAATTTATAGTGATGGGGCCTGTAGTTGCTCAACTAATATTGATCACTTATCACATGCTGCGGAATAGAGATGGGAGAGGATATATTGAAGAGCATTATGTGCCCAATCAAAGAGGTGACAGACTGCTGCGGCGGCGGAGATGTTACACCCAACATATTTACAGGGATAAGCAATCATACCCGGACTTGTCCGATAACATGTGCATTAGAAGGCTGCGGTTCCGAAAGGAGCTCAGTGAGCTATGCTAGAAAATTAAGGGAAACCTGCAGCCTACCAGCACTATCAGGGCCGCACTGCCCGTTGAGGTTAAGGTCACTGCGGCACTTTCCTTCTACGCATCAGGCTCCTTTAAGGCCTTAGCTGGCGACATTTGCGGTATCTCTCAGCACGCCACACATTGCTGCATCTGACAGGTGACTGAAGCCCTTTTCGAATGCAGGATGGACTTTATAAGTTTCCCTATCACCAGGGAGGCACAGACTGAGAGTACTTTGGGGTTCTCGCGAATAGCAAACTTCCCCAAGGTGCAGGGAGCAATAGACTGTACGCACATTGCCCTGCGAGTACCTTTTCAGGATGCAAAGGTGTTTCGGAACCGAAAGGGATTCCACTCCCTGAATGTGTAGCCCGTTGTCAACCACAAGCAAATAATCATGGCAGTAAATGCAAATTTTCCAGGGAGCATCCATGATGCGCACATCTTGCGTGAGAGCACCGTCTCTGACCTGTTTAAGAGTCAGCCACAAGGTCACGGTTGGATGCTGGGGGATAAAGGATATGGACTTGCCCGCTGGTTCATGACTCCCCTGCATAAGCCCGAAACGGAAGCTGAGAAGCGCTGCAACGAAAGCCATACAGCTACACGCAATATCATCGAAAAGGAGTGCTTAAGCAGCGCTTCAGATGCCTGGACCACTCGGGAGGCAACCTACAATACCACCCTGAGCAGGTCGCTGAGTTTATTGTGGTGTGCTGCATGTTGCATAACCTAGCTATCAGGAGTGGACAACAATTGCCAGATGGGACTGCCGGTCCACCTCAGGATAGAGGGGAGGTGGATGAAGACCTTGGGGAGGACAATCAGCCTGGCGATGAACCTGTTCTGTCCTTGGATGCTCTAATAATGACTCCACGAGGCAATGTGTTGTACTTGAACTATAGTGACCTTAGTCCTTTATTTGTTAATTCCAGAGTGAGGATCACACCTGGTGGCCTGCCTTTTATACAAGGCCAGGCACACCTGTACAGGTAACCTACAAGTCTCCCACTGCTGTGCCCTCTGGTGGCACACCTTGTGATAGTACCAACAGTAGCCTTGTAGGATACATGACATCACTCTCCCCTAAACCTTTAGTGCAAATCACCTCTGCATTGACTGTGCTCTGGGCTTAGCTCTATCTGGGCTCTATCTGATTGACCCTTGGCAGGTCGTTTCAATCTTGAGTGAGTGGTTGGTGCAGTAGAGTGCTGGTGGTTTCTGTTTGTGTGTGTCCCTGACCACTCCATTCTCCCTGCCCTCCCCCCACCCCCGCACATATTGATTATGCCGGAGGCTCATTGCAATCATATACATTCAAGTTCAGAAAAACAAGTTTGCATTACGTCTGTGGTTCCGTTATGAGACAAGTACATTAGACTGGTGAGATACATTATCGATGCAGTGACCGGTGCGTAAGGACAAACTAGTTCCAGAACTGCTGGATGGTGTCCCTGCAGTCTGGTGGTGGCGCGGTGCCCAGTGCTGGCAGTGGGAACCCGGTTGGCTCAAGTTGCCTGCCCTTGGGGCTGTTGCCATGGTTCCTAGAGTCATGCAGGTTCACAGATGCCTGTGACCTCCCTGTCCTTTCTCTGCGCCCCGGGTCGCTGCTGCTCCCTGAGGAGCTGTTGTCTAGCAGTGCACAGGGAACTGCTGACTCGCTAGCCTGGTCGTTGTTTTGATTGGGATCCTGGCTGGTCCCGGTCCCTTTTGAGGGGCCTGTAGCAGTGACCCTTCATTTCTAGGTATGGCCTTGCTGGCGATGGGGTCCGGAGGCTGTGCCTTAGCACAGTTTGCTCTTTCAGGCTTGTGGCGGTTAGTGCCATCGGGTGCCTGAGAGGTGGAGCCGATCAGGGGCAGGGTAGCAATACTGGTGCCGTTGCCCTGCTGAGGTCACTTGCTCTGCAGCTCGTGTGTATTGGCTGCGTGTGGCCACATTCCATGGTGCATAACACTGGTCACCGGGACGCAGGCTACAGCATTTGGTAACTCGCTGGATCTGCGTGCTCCCGATGGGTGTCTGCCCGCTGCATTGGCTGCGTGCAGTTGAAACCCTACATCGCACAATTTTTCGTTACTTATTGTGGATACTCTGTAGCTCCGATCGCTGGTTGCATGTACACAATTCTGATCATCAATTACACATTTTACATGATCGTGCGACTTTTCCTTGCTTATTGCATGTGCACATCGCTGATCGTCAGTTACACATTTTGTCTCTAACTTACAGTTGCTATTTCATTGCTTGAGTGTGTGGAACTGTCCCTTTAATTGTAGCGGGTTGCAGGCCTCCTTTAAGAGAGCCTTGCTTGCTTTACCCCAATCCTCTTCTCTGTTTGGTGCCATGTGTTGCTCCATCAGCGCTGCACCTCGTGGTCTGGCCGCGGCCATCTTTTTCTTCAGCGCCTCACCTCGTGGTTTGGCCGCCATCTTTCCTGCATCCGCGATGTCGACTGCGGTGATCCCCTTCTCCCCGGGTTCTGCCACCGAAGCTAGGAAGTCGCTTTTGGATCCGATTTTCTTCCTCCGGACTCCTGCCACTGGAGCTTGAAAGGTACGTTCGGGTCATCTCCACGCAGTTGTGCTGAGCGGTCTGTGCCTCGGGTCCTGTGCTGGTCTGCACTCTGGTGCCGGGTCCATCCTCAAGTGAGGGCTTCTTGTGCCTCCGAATGCGGAGGACGTCGATCGCTGAAGGGTTGAAGTCTTCCCACTTCTAATGGATCTTCTCCATCCACCTTGCAGCGTTGGTCCATCATCTGCAACAATCCACAGAGGTAAACATAGAAACATAGAAAATAAGTGCAGGAGTAGGCCATTCGGCCCTTCGAGCCTGCACCACCATTCAATATGAGCATGGCTGATCATGCAACTTCAGTACCCCATTCCTGCTTTCTCTCCATACCCCTTGATCCCTTGATCCCTTTAGCCGTAAGGGCCACATCTAACTCCCTTTCAGATATATCTAATGAACTGGCCTCAACAACTTTCTGTGGTAGAGAATTCCACAGGTTCACAATTCTCTGAGTGAAGAAGTTTCTCCTCATCTCGGTCCTAAATGGCTTACGCCTTATCCTTAGACTGTGACCCCTGGTTTTGGACTTTTCCCAACATCGGGAACATTCTTCCTGCCTCTAACCTGTCCAATCCCGTCAGAATTTTGTATGTTTCTATGAGACCCCTCTCAATCTTCTAAACTCCAGTGAATATAAGCCTAGTCGATCCAGTCTTTCCTCATATGTCAGTCTTGCCATCCCGAGAATCAGTCTGGTGAACCTTCGCTGCACTCCCTCAATAGCAAGAATGTCCTTCCTCAGATTAGGAGACCAAAACTGTACACAATATTCAAGGTGTGGCCTCACCAAGGTCCTGTACAACTGTAGTAAGACGTCCCTGCTCCTGTACTCAAATCCTCTCGCTATGAAGGCCAACATGCCATTTTCCTTCTTCACCACCTGCTGTACCTGCATGCCAACTTTCAATGACTGATGTACCATGACACCCAGATCTCGTTGCACCTCCTTTTCCTAATCTGTCACCATTCAGATAATATTCTGCCTTCCTGTTTTTGCCACCAAAGTGGATAACCTCACATTTATCTACATTACACTGCATCTGCCATGCATTTGCCCACTCACCTAACCTGTCCAAGTCACCCTGCAGCCTCTTAGCATCCTCCTCACAGCTCACACTGCCACCCAGCTTAGTGTCATCTGCAAACTTGTAGATATTATATTCAATTCCTTTGTCTAAATCATTAATGTATATTGTTGATAGCTGGGATCCCAGCACTGAACCTTGTGTACCTCATTAGTCACTGCCTACCATTCTGAAAAGGACCCGTTTATTCCTACTCTTTGCTTCCTGTCTGCCAACCAGTTCTCTATCCACGTCAATACATTATCCCCAATACCATGTGCTTTAATTTTGCACACTAATCTCTTGTGTGGGACCTTGTCAAAAGCCTTTTGAAACTCCAAATACACCACATCCACTGGTTCTCCCTTGTCCACTCTACTAGTTACATCCTCAAAAAATTCTAGAAGATTTGTCAAGCATGATTTCCCTTTCATAAATCCATGCTGACTTGGACCGATTGTGTCACTGCTTTCCAAATGCGCTGCTATTTCATCTTTAATAATTGATTCCAACATTTTCCCCACTACCGATGTCAGGTTCACCAGTCTATATTTCCCTGTTTTCTCTCTCCCTCCTTTTTTAAAAAGTGGGGTTACATTAGCTACCCTCGAATCTATAGGAACTGATCCAGACTCCATAGAATGTTGGAAAATGACCACCAATGCATCCACTATTTCTAGAGCCACTTCCTTAAGTACTCTGGGATGCAGACTATCAGGCCCTGGGGATCTATCTGACTTCAATCCCATCAATTTCCCTAACACAATTTCCTGACTAATAAGGATTTTCTTCAGTTCTTCCTCGCTAGACCCTTGGTCCCCTAGTATTTCCGGAAGGTTATTTGTGTCTTCCTTAGTGAAGACAGAACCAAAGTATTTGTTCAATTGGTCTGCCATTTCTTTGTTCCCATTATAAATTCACCTGATTCTGACTGCAAGGGATCTACGTTTGTCTTCACTAATCATTTTCTCTTCACATATCTGTATAAGGTTTTGCAGTCAGTTTTATGTTCCCTGCAAGCTTCCTCTCATACTCTATTTCCCCCCTCCTAATTAAACCCTTTGTCCTCCTCTGCTGAATTCTAAATTTCTCCCAGTCCTCAGGTTTGCTGCTTTTTCTGGCCAATTTATATGCCTCTTCCTTGAATTTAACACTATCCCTAATTTCCCTTGTTAGCCACGGTTGAGCCACCTTTGCCATTTTATTTTTTACGCCAGACAGGGATGGATGTACAATTGTTGAAGTTCATCCATGTGATCTTTAAATGTCTGCCATTGCCTATCCACCGTCAACCCTTTGAGTATTATTCGCCAGTCTATTCTAGCCAATTCACGTTTCATACCATCGAAGTTACCTTTCTTTAAGTTCAGGACCCTAGTCTCTGAATTAAGTTTCACTCTCCATCTTAATGAAGAATTCTACCATATTATGGTCATTCTTCCCCAACTTGTGCACCACGCCATCATGGAGTACCCTTACATTCGCACTACCAACAACTGGGATAAGTTCATCGGTGTAGGTATGCAGCTTTGCCTGAACCGGGACCAACTTAGGTCATTCAGCTTGATTGTCCCATAGCCTCTCAAAGGCTTCTTGATTCATTACTGACTGGCTCGCCCCCGTGTCCACTTCCATGAAGACTGGAACGCCATCTATCTCGATTTCCATCCTCAACGGGGAACACTCGGTGGTGCAGATAAACATGCTATATACCTCATCGTGGGACTGAGCTGCCTCTCTGCCTATCGCTTCATAATCCGCGCTGGATTCATGTCCATCTGCAGACTCTTCATCGACACAGTGAGTCATATTTCTCTTACACATTCTCCCTTTGTGCTGCAGCCCTTGCATACACAGTCTTTAAAGCGGCACTGGTGAGCCCTGTGATTCCCTCTACAATGCTAGCATGGCGCTACTCGATTAGCCCCCCTCGACGGACCTGAGTTAAGGGACTCTGGGGCCTGTTCTCTCTCCCCTGAGAAGATTCATGTTCTATAGTCCAGCCTCTAAACTGCGCCACTCTGTGCACAGTACTTGCTGGATTTGAGTCCTGAGGGTGAATCATCTGCCTAGAGCCGCAGGTCGAGGTCATGAATGCCTGGCTCACGGAGATGGTCTTCTGCAGTGTGACTGTGGTATCTGCCGACAGTAGCTTATGAAGAAGGCCCTCATGACGATTCCCGTGACAAAAATGTCCCACAGCGCTTCATTGAGGTGGTTGCCGAACTCGCACGGTGCCGCCAGCTTCCTGAGGTCTGCAGCGTATTTTGCGATTTCCTGGCCTTCGAGCATCGGTGTGTGTGTAGAACTGGTGTCTGGCTGTGAGGATGCTCTCCTTGGGCTTGAGTTGCTCATGGATCAGGGTTACGAGCTCCTTGTATGTCTTGGTCGGTGTCTTCACTGGTGCCACAAGTCCCGGACGAGGCCATAGACAGTGAGCCCACAACTGGTTAGCAGGATAGCTCTGTGCTTATCAGACAGTGTGGCCAGGTCGTCTCCTACCAGGTCGTTTGCTGTGAAGAAATGGTCGAGCCTCTCCACAAGGGCGTCCCAATCATCACCATCAGCGAACTGCTGCAAGAAGCAAGGGTAGTCATTTTCGCGTGAAAGTTCGTAATCTCGACGCCAATTGTTGTGTCCTTAGATGCTCTGATAATGACTCCATGAGGCAATGTGTTGTACTTGAACTGTAGTGACCTTAGTCCTTTATTTGTTAACTCCAGAGTGAGGATCACACCTGGTGGCCTGCCTTTTATACTAAGCCAGGCACACCTGTACAGGTAACCTACAAGTCTCCTTGTGGCACACCTTGTGATAGTACCAACCCTAGCCATGTAGGATACATGACAGAACCCATGCCCCCACGCCCCCCCCCGCAACACTGAAAAAGCCCCGTGGTGGTTATGCAGCTACAAAACTCTTGCGTTAGCAGCTCATAAATGAACGCTTTGCGTGAACTTACATGGGTGACAGTTACTGCTGCGTTATGTTTCATCCTTGTCTAGCCTGGCAAGGCCATTGTTTCCAACCATTGTATTGATGTTTTACCTTATGTTATTAGAAGACACTTCACGACAATTGTATACTTAAATAAAAAGATTTAATAATTGAAGACGTCATTTAAATTTTTTTTTAACCATATATAATCACCCCCCCCAACCCCCAACAGTCAACAACATTTGTAACACAACAATATAATAACACCCTCCCACCATCCCCAACAGTGAACATTCAACAATTTTTTTTAACAACAATATACAGCACCCCCCTCCCTACCTCCCTCCTGCACCTTGACCCCACCCCCCCTTGCTGTAACCCCCTTTTCCCACTAACTCCCTGAGTAATGGGACCAAGACGTCTTGCGGCAGAGCACCTCAAGGCCTGCTGCTGTGGTGGGGGGTGACGTCGGCAGAATGACCTCAGTGGCTGGAGAAGAAGTTCTTCCTCCTGTCTCGCATCTGTTGTGGTGCTTGGTGGTACAGCACCTTGGGATGCAGTGCCATCTCCCGAAACTGTCGCAAGCTGCAAGGCATCGACAGAGTCAGTCATTCGCCTCATTGCCGCAACTATCTGCTCCATGCCCTCCATTATTCGTGCAGACATTGTGGCAATGTTGCTGGTCAACCCACCGAGCGCCTGGAGGAGCTCTCGACCTATGTCGACGCTCGCCCTTGACAGTGAGACCATGACCTCATTTGGATCTGCCCGTCGCAGCGTGTGCCTACCTCGCCAACTCAACCTCTGCGGGGTCGGCGTGGGCACTGGACGCCTTGGAGTGGCCTGCTGCAAGCTGCTTGGCCCCGCTGCTTCATCTGTTGACAATGACGTGGCCGCAGGTACCACAGATGAAAACTCTGGGTCATCTTCCTCCTCCTCAGATTTTTGTTCCTCACCCGTGGTGATAACCACCTGCAGCGGCAAAGGGGTTGGTGCAGGGGCCTCCCTTTGCGCCTCGTGAGTCTGGGTAGCTGCAAAACATAATTGAGGTTATTAGATGAGAATGCTGGCACTGCGCTGGTATATGTACAAGGAGTAACACTACTGCAATAAATGTGAACGAGAGACGTGACATATGATTAACCTGAGAGTACAAAAGCTGCATCATTACATCATTCATATATTATAATGAAATGCCACTAAGTTACTTTAAATTACCACTGCTTTACCACTGCTTTACACATTACTCACGTGGCGCAACAACAGGATCTGCACCACCATGGGTGGCAGAACGATTGTGGGTGCCCACTAGTGCTGCGGCACGTTCCTCCAAGTCTTTGAGTGGGTGGAGCTCAGCAGGCCCTCCTCTGGTCCGCCTCAGTTCTACATGATTCTTCCATATCTTCCTCTGCAAACCTGACAAGATAAGCTAAATGACGAGGTACTATTACAGAAACACAACAGAAATTGTAATCCACAATTAGTCACCCCACATTCTATTCATCCATAACTTTAACGTTATATGCTAATATGGTTTGTATCCACAATGGATGCATGGTTCAGAGAAAATATTTAATAAGATCGTGTTTAGGAACTAATGTTTCTCACCAAACATCTTGCGTATAATCTCCAGGAAAGGCCCCATCCACAGGCTGTGTCATTCGGCGCCTATGGGGAGGTAGGCGATTTATTTGAATCAATGGAGGTCCCCCGGGGGGATTCAGGACCGCTGGTGAGCTCGGCAATGACAGGACTGTAATGGGAGGGGTCACCATATCCATGGGTTGTGCTCAGATACCTCCGTGTGGCCAGAGCTAATGTCCCAGGGCAGACAGTGAGCCAGGGCAGCTCTCCCAGTCCAGGCTGGGTCACTGTGTGACTGACAGCAGCCGGAGAGACTCACACAGTCTAAGTAAAGGTGACCGGACCCCACAGTGCTCAGTTGTGCCCCATCCACCAACGTAACCAAAAAAGAGACAGTGCCCAAGTTAAAGACTTGCACACAAAAATTCTCCTTCTATACTAACGTGATAGAAATGCCGAATATTTGCGGTCTCTTTCCAGTCATTCCTTTAAATAATAATAATTAATCCTGTTGATTAAATGTAAGGCATCTGAGCAAAATTAAACTTAAAGGGTGGAGGTTCCGACCCCAGTCCAAATCTTAGCAGGGAAGCTACCCAAGATTACCCAACTTAATTACAATCCGGAG
This sequence comes from Pristiophorus japonicus, assembly GCF_044704955.1. Lineage (NCBI taxonomy): Eukaryota > Metazoa > Chordata > Chondrichthyes > Pristiophoridae > Pristiophorus > Pristiophorus japonicus. The sequence continues at coordinate 309,133,712 of NC_091977.1, forward strand.
GATTTACATTCTAATTAATTCAGTGGATCATTACAATTTAAAATGTAATAATTTAATACTTTTGCCAAAGCAACCAGGCTGTACCACCTCTTGCGGCACTGGTCTGCCTCACGCCTATCGTGGGCCACAGAAGGAACAACGGCGGCGATATTGCCCCATATCTTTTGATCGGTCCGGGGGGGGGGAGGTTTCCCCCACCCACCCCAGGTTTATTGTCCCCACCTATTTTCCACCTCATTTACGAGGGTCTCATTCACCTCTTCCGAGGAGGCTTTCGCCCTCCTTCTTGCATACTTGTATCACTAGACATCTTCCAAGGTATCAGACTGCTTTCTTTCTCTCTCCTTCTCTTTCACTCTTCTGAGCATGCGCAGATGACCCCTGAACTCCTGAATTGCGGGAAAACTTCTTTGCTAAAAAAAAACACACATGCGCAGAACGTCCGTTGCTATGGACGCTAGCCTTGCACGACTGAGTACATCGCTAAGGCCCATTTCACATCGCTAAGACTATCGCCCAAACAAAAAGGCGAAACTAACGCTTTTTAAAATGGGCGATATTCCAGCGATCCTGAAAAATAAAAAAAGCACTAAGGCCGGAAATATCACGCATTTTTGGGCAATAGCGATCATAGTGAAAAGTCTAGCCCTAAGATTTTAGTCAAATATAATGATAGGTGGGTGAAATTTTCATAATTAAACTGAAACAACTGGAAGTACATTTAGATTTGTCCTTCCAAATTAGTGTTTTTTGAACTGCTGTGAAATACGAAATTTATCTACTGTATTTTTCATCTGCCTTGGACTCAACACACACAAAAGATTCTGCACATTTTTTCAGATTCTGATTGCATGAATTACAGTGAAGGTAAAAATGTCCTGTTACTATTGGATTTGATTTCTCCACTCATCAGCACTTTAGTCATTTTAATCCTCATCATCATCATAGGCTGCCCCTCGGAATCGAGGAAGACTTGCTTCCACTCTTAAAATGAGTCCTTAGGTGGCTGAACAATATGACAACCACAGTACCTGTCACAGGTGGGACAGATAGTCATTGAAGGAAGGGGTGGGTGGGACAGGTTTGCTGCACACTCTTTCCACTACCTATCCTTAGTTCCTGCATGCTCTCGGCAATGAGACTCGGTGCTCAGCACCCTCCTGGATGCACTTCCTCCACTTAGGGCGATCTTTGGCCAGAGACTCCCAGGTGTCAGTGGTGATGTTGCACTTTATCAGGGAAGCTTTGAGGGTGTCCTTGTAACTTTTCCTCTGCCCACCTTTGGCTCATTTGCCATGAAGGAGTTCCGAGTAGAACGCTTGCTTTGGGAGTCTCGTGTCTGGCATGCAGACAATGTGGCCTGCCCAACGGAGCTAATCAAGTGTGGTCAGTGCATCAATGCTGGGGATGTTAGCCTGGTCGAGGATGCTAACATTGGTGCGTCTGTCTGCCCAGGGGATTTGTAAGATCTTGCAGAGACATCGTTGGTGGTTTTTCTCCAGCGACTTGAGGTGTCTACTGTACATGGTCCATGTCTCTGAGCCATACAGGAGGGCAGGTATTATGACAGCCCTGTAGACCATGAGCTTGGTGATAGATTTGAGGGCCTGGTCTTCAAACACTCTTTTCCTCAGGCAGCCGAAGGCTGCACTAGCGCATTGGAGGCGGTGTTGAATCTCGTTGTCAATGTCTGCTCTTGTTGATAAGAGGCTCCCGAGGTATGGGAAATCATCCACGTTGTCCAGGGCCGCGCCGTGGATCTTGATGACTGGGGGGCAGTGCTGTGTGGTGAGGACAGGCTGGTGGAGGACCTTTGTTTTATGGATGTTTAGCGTAAGGCCCATGCTTTCGTACGCCTCAGTAAATACGTCGACTTATGTCCTGGAGCTCAGCCTCTGTATGTGCGCAGACACAGGCGGATGTGGCTCGATGACAGAGGTTGGGGTGGTCTTAGACCTGGCCTGGAGATGGCGAAGGTTGAACAGGTTCCCACTGGTTCTGTAACATAAAAACATAGAAAATAGGTGCAGGAGTAGGCCATCCGGCCCTTCGAGCCTGCACCACCATTCAATAAGATCATGGCTGATCATTCCTTCAGTACCCCGTTCCTGCTTTCTCTCCATACCCCTTGATCCCTTTAGCCACAAGGGCCATATCTAACTCCCTGTTGAATATATCCAATGAACTGCATCAACAACTGTCTGCGCTAGGGAATTCCATAGGTTAACAACTCTCTGAGTGAAGAAGTTCCTCCTCATCTCAGTCCTAAATGGCCTACCCCTTATCCTACGACTATGTAGTTTTGTTCCACCCCAGCGGGGAGCTTGTTGACTGCGAGGTGGAGCATGGCAGCGAAGAAAATTGAGAAGAGGGTTGGGGCGATGATGCAGCCCTGTTTGATCCCGGTCCGGACGTGGATTGGGTCTGTAATGGATCCGTTGGTAAGGATCACAGCCTGTATATCGTCATGGAGCAGGCGAAGGATGTTGACGAACTTTTGGGGGCATCCGAAACGGAGGCGGACATTCCATAGACCCTCGCGGTTGACAGTGTCAAAGGCCTTTGTAAGATCGAAGAAGGCCATGTATAAGGGCTGGTGCTGTTCCCTACATTTTTCCTTCAGCTGTCACGCTGCAAAAAGCATGTTGTGCCCCGTAGCGGACAAAATCCGCACTGTGACTCCGGGAGGAGCTCCTCGGCCACAGGTAGAAGACGGTTGAGGAGAACTCTAGCGACGACTTTCCCAGTGGCTGATAGCAGAGAGATTCCTTTGTAATTGCCGCAGTCAGATTTGTCCCCGTTTTTAAAGATGGTCATGATCACTGCATCTCTGAGATCTCCCGGCATGCTCTTCTCCCTCCAGATGAGAGAGATGAGGTCATGTATTCGCGCCAACAGCGCCTCTCCGCCATACTTCAGTGCCTCAGCAGGGATTCCATCCGCTCCCGTAGCCTTGTTATTCTTAAGCTTTTTCTACCTCGTTCAGTGATGGGGTTTTGCTGAGGTGGTGGCAGGTAGCATGCTGTGGGATAGAATCGAGAACACACTAGTCAAAGGCAGAGTCTCGATTGAGGAGATCTTCGAAGTGCTCCTTCAGCGGGCCCTGATTGCCTCGGTGACCTTGATGAGTGTTTCCCCGTTCTTGGCCAGCTGTGGGGTGGTACCTTGGGAGTTTGGACTGTAAGTGGCCTTGACTGCGATGAAGAATCCTCGCACATCATGGCTGTAGGCCAGCTGCTGGATCTCCTGTGCTTTCTCCATCCACCACCTGTTCTTTAGGTCCTGGGTTTTTTGTTGGACCTCACCCTTGAGATGTCTGTAATGCTGCTTTGCTGCTCCCGAGTTGGGTTGTTGCTTAAGGCTCAGAAATGCCCTGCGCTTGCGATCTAATAGCTCTTGGATCTCCTGATCATTCTCATCAAACCAGTCCTGGTGTTTCCTGGTTGAGTGACCAAGTGTCTCTTCGCAGGCACTGGTTATGGAGGCCTGGAGGGCAGACCAAGCGCTATGGGCAGTCAGCATCTCGGTCATCAAGGCACGCCAGGTTAGCTGTGAGGCATTGACTGTATAGAGCTCTTTTAGCTGGATCTTTAAGTGCCCCGGCATTGACTTTTTTGCGGCATTGCTTCTGCTGACCCCTCCGCTTTAGGGCTGTGTTGATTTCGATGATAGATCAGATTAGGCGGTGGTCCATCCAGCAGTCGTTAGCTCCTGTCATGGTGCGGGTGATGCACACATCCTTGCGATTCCTGGCTCGGACAATGACATAGTCGAGCAGGTGCCAGTGGTTGGAGCGAGGGTGTTGCCACGATGCCTTGTATTTGTCCCTCTGGCGGAACAAGGTGTTGGTGATGAAAAGTTCATGTTCTAGACATTTTGTCAGGAGTCGGGTACCACTGGAGTTGGCTTTCCCAACCCCTTTTTGCCAATCACACCTCCCCAGAAGGCTGTGTCCTTACCAACCCTGGCATTGAAGTCACCAAGCAGGATCAGTTTGTCGTCCGCGGGGACGCGGGACAGGAATTTTTCGAGGTTGGAGTAAAACCCTCTTTGGTCTCATCTGTTGCATTGAGTGTTGGGGCATATGCACTGATGACTGTGACGCATTGATTCTGGGATAGGGTGAGTCGAAGAGTCATGAGGCGTTCGTTAACCCTGCAAGGGGAGTCTTTGAGGCGGTCGACCAGCTTGTTTTTGATGGCGAAGCCGACTCTGTGAAGGCGGTGTTCTTCCTCTGGTTTCCCTTTCCAGAAGAAGGTCTAACCTCCACCTTGTTCCTTGAGCTGGCCTTCCCCTGCCCGTCGGGTCTCGCTTAGGGCGGCGATGTTGATATCAAAGTGTCTTAAATTCCCGGGCAACAATGGCGGTGCGGCGTTCCGGCCTGTCGCTGTTGGAGATCTCCATGAGGGTTCTGACGTTACAAGTCCTGAACTTCATGTTAACGGAGTGGAAGATGCCTGTGCGTGAGTTCTTTTAACGTGGGGTGGCCGCTGCACACCGGCTACCACACGGGTTTAGCCGAGCAAGGTCTTGGTCCAGTGGCAAGGGGGTCCGAGATGACTGGAGACCAGGCACTGCTGTATGAGCCTAGATTTTAATCCAGAGCATGTGTGAAGTACTGATGTTGTAGTGGGAATTGTAACATAGATGAGCGGGTGGGAATGGGTGCTGGGGGGCGGTGGGGGTAAATGGGCAAAAAAATCAAACCGTTTCGAGAAGCCGGCTCCAACCAGCCGACTTCCGGGTTTTACTGAGTTGGGACATGAGGCGGGATGACAATTTAAATATGTTAATAAGGCTAGAAGCCTGCGAATTTTATCATGGCTGGTCGCGTTTCCCAGGCCTCAGGAAACCCAGCAGCTGCAGCGAGGCGAGTACAGCCTCGGGGAGCACTCCTTGTGGGCCAGGAGGAGCAGGAGTGCTTCCTCCCAGCCCCCCAGGTTCTCTCTCCCCTCCCCCCCCCCCCCCCCCCTCCCCAGATTGGACCTCCCCCTGGGGTCGGGGATTGGGCCTACCTGGTCCTTGCGGCCTCCTCCTGTGGAGTGCTCCCCACCCGACTGTAAGCCAAGCCTGACTTCCGGGAAAGGAACCCATCACTGACAGAAGACACACGTTGTGGAGTTTAACTCCACAGCGTGCGGAGAAACCCAGACTTCGGGTTTCCCATGGTCTACCGGGACCCCTGCTCCCAGAGCATCGGGAAAGTAAAAATTTCCCTCTTTGTGTTTTTCCCCAACTCTGGAGGGAGTCCTACCAGCTGGAACAGTAACAACACAAACTACCCTTCTATAGAAGATGCTGTTACATGGCTAACATGTACTCTGCTTGCAGCACTATATAAGTCAGAGACATTTAAAGTGCTGGTCAACAGAATCTGTTGACTTTTAACACCAGGTGCTATTTTTCATACTCAGCAGAGCCAAGGCACCAGCACTCAACACTCACTCTTAAAGTGCGGCCGAGCTGTGATACTGAGGCTTAAACAGGCAGAGAGGTAGAGACTGACTATTAACATTTGTGATCAGTTTCACAAGACCCCAGGGTGGAGTACTGGTAGGAGCGATTGAGGTAATGAGTCTGGAGTATCACATACATACCACAAGCCTAAAGCATTTGGGTTTAATTTTTTTCCAATGGTGCAATACATCAAATACACTTAGTGGTAATGGTATTGTTTATGTAAATTGTATTTCAGCAACTCCTATATCTGCCAAAGACATTCCTATCTATGTGCAAAATAAGTGTTACTCACATGTAATCGTCACAATGGTGAAAAGTTCTTTAAGAATTAACAGTTATAGAGAGGACTTCAGAGTCCCGTCTCCAATTGTGATTTCTGATTTACCAGATATTGGGAATGCAAGGTTGTTGCTAAGCATGCCCATGGAAATCTTGCTTCTCTTTCCCTAGTGCTGTTAACGTGCCATTCGTTCCCTTTCCCACTGTAGTTTGTGGTCAAAGTCACGTAATGTTTGACACACTGACCTCTTGCTGCACCAGTGAGGCTGTCTTGGTGGGAATAAGCAGGCACTTTGCTATGACTTTCACTTCAGCACACTGCAAGTATTTGACTCAGCTGGGAAGGAAGGAATGTTTATGCTTCACAATAGTTCACAACAATAAAAGACCTTTAGTCGCTGCACTAAAATAAGTGGCCTTGAAATTACACTCTGCGAATATTATGACTGCTTAATAGATTTTGTAGGAATTTCATCTGTGCGGTGTTTTAATGGAGGCAATAACCGGCTTAAAATAATTGGTTAACACCGGTATTAAAATAACAGGCAGAGGAGTTTCTGGCGGATGTGTGAAGTATTTTTGTACGCCTGTTTGCACAGCATAATTTCAAAGCCGGTGTATCATTTCTAACTACACCGTCATATGTTTGCATTGCTGATTAAAGTGTCTGGAAAGTATTGCAGTGTCACCAAGTGTGGATCAAATGGAATGTTGGCTTATTTGTGTAAACAAATGTGTGCTCAGTGCTCCCAGGCCAAGATATCACAAGACCCAGGAGTAACTGTAATTATTTGAGGCTTATCTTGCAAGTGCAGCAAATCATAGTAATCCCAATAACCATTTATTTTTTTCTGAAGTGTTTGCCATTAAAAAACAAACTCTTTCCATGATTTAGGTTTGGTAGTGTGAACTCTGTGACCTGGCTCACTGATGGCAACATTATGGATGCCAGTCTCTCAGAATTCAAACTAAACAAACACCAAAGCGTCATATTTTTAGTTAACATTCTTCACTCCTTTTGTATCATTCACTGCTGCTCAGTGAAGATGATCTGCCCAAGCCTTTGCCAATGCTGTCCTATAACTAGGAATTCATATGAGGCCTAGGTTGCCATTATCTTACTCATCCAGTGATTTGAAGATTCATAGAATCATAGGCCTAGAAATTCGGGTTGTTTGTGCCTCCCATTGGCGCCCCCGGAGGGCGCTAACAGGGCGCAAACAACTTTCCGGCGGGGCACGGCGCTGCTAACGCCTCCCGCTAAATTCCGTGGGAGTTTAGCGGCGGCGGTAATCCATCGTGCCCTGCTCCGCTGTGCCGGCGATGACGACATCATCACCATGCACAGTGCCCCGGTAATCCGAATTTTTTAAGTAGGGCGGGACATCTGCGCCTGGCGTAAAATATCCCGCCTCCCGGATGTTACCGTCCCCAAACGGGGCGCAATGTAATTTCACCCCCATAGAATCTTAAAGCACAAAAGGAGTCCACTCAACACATCGTGCCTGTGCCGGCTCTCTGAAAGAGCTGTCCAATTAGTCCCACTCCCCCTCTCTTTCCCCATAGCCATAAAAATTTTTACACTTCCAAGTATTTATCCAATTCCATTTTGAAAGTTACCATTAAATCTTCATCCACCAGGCTTTGAGGCAGTGCATTCCAGGCCATAACAACTCACTGCGTAAGAAAAATGTCTCCTCATCTTCCCCTAGGTTCTTTTGCCAATTTCCTTAAATCTGTGTCCTCTGGTTACCGACCCTCCTGCCAGTAGAAACAATTTCTCCTTATTTACTCTATCAAAACCACTTGAAATTTTGAACTCCTCTATTAAATCTCCCATTAACCTTCTCTATGGAGAACAATCCCAGCTTCTCTAGTCTTTCCACATAACTGAAGTCCCTCTTCCGTGGTATCATTCTAGAAAATCTCCTCTGCACCCTCTCTAAGGATTTGGCATCCTTCTTAAAGTATGGTGCCTTGAATTGGACACAATACTGAGGCTGAGACTTTAAGCAGTGATTTCTAAAAGTTCAGCATAATTTCCATGTTTTTGTATTCTACGCCCCTATTTATAAAGCCATGGATCTCGTACGCTTTTGTAAATGCTTTATCAACTTATTCTGCCACCTGCAGAGATTCCTTTGTTTTGGGTGTCATAAATCTACCTGTGATCGTGTGATGGGAGTGTGTTGGTTTTAAATGAAGAGATTGGCAACGTTTTTTTGAAGGCGATAGGAGTGAAATCAATTTACAGTCACCGAGCGCCCAGACCTCCAAAGAAGTTCAAACTTCACTTTCAAGAAAATATTTTTTTAATTTTGGACTTGGAGTTAAAATCTTATTATAGATTCATGACTTGGTGCTCCAGCGCTGTCTACACCAGATTGAAATGGCCCATTGAATGTAATTCTTTCTTTCTCAAGGAATTTTCATGAACAAAATTACTCAAGTATTTTTTGAACCTTTTGTCATAAATAGATAGGAGAGGGAAATCCTTGTGGCTATAGTGCTACTATACATTATCCATTGTTTCCACTTTCGCCTCGCCTACGAAATTCAGTCATCAACTTCTAGATGCGTGATTTTCCTGATGAGAACTGACGAGAAAGCAAGCAGACTTCCATGGCTGTGCTGTGCTCTTCTTTGCCTTTGTTCACTGTTTTGTCATGCTGATTTGTCCTCCACAGTGTCCTAAATCTAACCATTGAATGTCTATCCTGAATGAAGGCACTCAACAAAGCACCATTTAATATATCTGGACACCGCATGGTCTGCATCTAAGTTACCTCTTGCCGGTATATTGGACTCCTGTGATGTCTGCTGTGATTCACCATCCCTCTTGAGGACTGGGTTGCCTGCCAAATCTCAATGGAAGAGGCAGAGTTCTTGAACACCATGTTAAGTTGACAGATCATCTGAAATCCAAGATCAAGTGTGAAATATTCTGTCCGCCCAATCAGTGAAATTGAGATCAGGGACAATAAAAGTTGATCCCGAAAAAAATTACTCGTCCTGCGTTCATAGATGTTTATGTTCACCCAGCATTAACTGTTAAGCTAGTTGCTCTCCATTGTCACCTATTTCAGATTGGTCTTGGCGATTGATGTTGCCTCACCTGTGTGGAAAGCACACACCTTTTGCCACAATAAGGGGAAGGATCAAAATGAGACCTCAATAATTAGAGACCCCAGTAATAATGCTGGTTCTCTGTCCTGTCAAATACTGTAGAGAAAGTGAGATTCTGTGTAAGTGGTTTCCCTTAGGTGTTTTCGACGTAGCCCCACATTACAATAGTTCTAGACCTGGAAGTGATTACTGTACTGAACAGATGAATGAGTCACGGACACATGTCTCAACCGGCAGTGCTTTATTCAAGTTAAAACACACCTGCACCCAGTAAGAATACACCCTGGCAGTGTAATACAAACAAACACAGTACAACATAGTCTGGCCTGTCTAGACAGGCCCCTATCGCGAAGTACCCAACGTCTGAAACCTCCCCCTTAAAACCCTTACTAATATTTGGTTGGGAGAACACACAATACCCCCTCACACCGAGGTTGTGATCTTAAAATTGCGTGGGCAGGGACGATGCTCACCGATTCGTTGGCTTACTCGCTGCTTCTCCTGGTGAAAACATGTCTCTTCTGGTTTCTTCTCTCTGTCCCACGCAAAGTGCTCGGTTCTTGTAGAGGTGAAGCAGCGAGAGCAAGAGCGAGAGAGCTGTGACCACCCGGCCCCTTTTATATCCCCACACGGTTTGCCTTTTCAGGCCGAATAAAGTTTGTTCTTGTTTCGAAGCTTCCTGTTTGTGTGGCTTCTGGGTATTCCACTGATGGCTGGTGTGGGGTTTCGATTCCAGCCGGTCTGGGATTTAATGGCTTTCTATTGTTCTGGTATTCCCGTCTCTCAGGGTTATCTCATCCAGGTAATGGCTTGCTGACTGATCAGTTCATCTGATCTAACTCTGACGAGTTCACATTGCTTAACAGTGGACCCTCCATTTGCCCATTACCTGTGGTGAGCTGCCTTATCCTGACCATTGTCTTCCCAGACCACCCCTGCCCATCATTTCAAGTCCAACATGGAAAAGTACCTGGGCCCTTCCCACAAACAGACTTCCAGTTTTTTCTGCAGTGAGAAAATATTAAAACGCAATGTCCAGATAATGTCCAACAATTCTTGGTTACCCGACAATTACACTGGTTACCAACTAAGTTTCAGAGTATGTCATGTTATGTTATGTTTCAGGGTCCAGAAATAGTATAATCATCACGTGAAATTGGAACTTTCACAAGGGCACAGTCCTATTGAAAAGATGGCGTCTCAGTTATTTGGTGAGCTACTGCACTGTGAAGGTGAAATTAGTACAAAGACACCTTGAAAAGCAACTTCAAAGCATATAACAATAACAACTTGTATTTATATAGCACCTTTAACATAGTAAAACTTCCTAAGGATCTTCATAGGAGTGTTATAAGACAAAAAAAAATTGACGCCCAGCCACATAAGAAGAGAGACTGGTCAGTGCGGGATGGAGAGAAAAGAAAAAGCGTGAGAAACATGTGGAAATAGAAGTGAATGGCTTGGGTCCGAAGAGGCTGCCAAAATGCGCACGCAAATGGACGCAGGGAAAAGTCAGCACTGCCAAGTGGGTGGACATGGTACTGAATAGCCTATAGTACCACATCGTCCTTGCACTTGGATACACAACAGCTGTACTAGTTGAGCTGAAGATGAGAAAACTATAAAACCACACAGTGTGGCTGCGAGCAATGCGAGACACGCTCCCCATGTCAAACTCATTAGTCACCAGCAGACACAGTAGAGGAGCTAAGCAATTTCAGATGAGGTAGTCATCCATACGTGTGGGCCAACCATCATTATTATGATGTGAGATCACACAATGACACTCTCATGAGAGGAAGTGCCCTTAAGGTCCAACCAGTATTGCAACCCAAGATTTTTTGTGGGTTCTTTGATCTCCCAACATCCTGTTCTTGTGAAGCTGATCCCTGTATATAGCTGTGTGCTTGCAAGTTAGTGTCCTAACACGAGCACATATGCAGTTCACATAGACACAATTATGCATCAGCTTCCAAACTTTGCTCACTATCCCCAGGCTGTATTGCATTATTTTAGAGACTGGCCTGTGGGGGGATTTTTTTATTTTTCAATATTTTTTTAGTTTTATTTGATAGAGACCATATCTTCTCAAGCATGCTCAGAAAAATGGGGTTCTTATGATTTAGCCTACAGGGGATTGTGGTGCCAGGATCAGCCAGATAACCAAACAAATCAAGAAGAATGACACATGCAGGTCATTTGAGCATTGCTGTCCCGGGACCATATCTAAAAATGCACGACATCCTGAAGCAGAACAGAGCCCCTCCAAACCCGCTTCAGCGTTTTTCCTGGATGCTGCATCACGATGCAGTGAGCTTCTGTTGATGGATTGGCTGTTGAGGAGACTGATGCAGAATTCCTTGTGGTTGAAAATACCAAAGCGTTCAAACCTGATCGAGAGCAAAAACACATAACTTAAAAAGAAATTGTTGGAAATCCCTGACTTGCAAGCCAAATAATCCACCACATAAATAAACCGAGTTCAGAAGCACAGCATCTGAAAATGTAGCGCTCATGCAGTTCTGCCCTATTTTTCATTGGTCATCCATATAACGGTTCCGAAACCGATGTAATTTTCAGTACACCGAGATTGGCTCCTGTTAATGAGCAAAAATTCTGGCTTAGCAATACCAAATCAGAAGGATCCTACCCATTGGGCGTGAATTTCATTGTAGCATCTCCCGTTCTGCCATTGTGACTTTGGTAGAAGTGCGGCTGAAACCTTGTTTAAGTGTGTAAATGGGGTTTGTGATGCACTCCCACCTAGGTCACGGCGGTGGACTGGGAAAAGCTTTGAGGAAATGCACCCCCATAGTTTTTTTGATGAGCATTGGAAGTGCTTTTGATTGGGAAGCATGTGAGCTGATGGTTACAGATTAGTTTCTGTGCACAAATACATGCTTCTGGTGAGAAGATGGCATTGACAGAATTATTAATGAGTGGACAGAATTGGAAGTCGGGAGAGGCGTTTTCCATATCACATTGGCCTGAATGTTTCTTGCAGCCAGCAATGGATTATCCTTTACTTTCTCTTCATGGTACAGCCGGTGCTCCCTTGCCTGACGCCCCTCGCCCCCCCCGCATCCCTTGGCTGCCTTTCTCTGCAGCCTCGGGCCTCCATGAGTAAGGAGAGATCTTGCATGACCAGGTTGTGAGACTTTAGCTGAACGATGTTGTAGGATATCCCAAGGCACTTGAAAGGTGTCTTCAGAATTCCAGTAGTCTGCTCTGTGTTGATTCTGATCATTGGATGGACCTCATTTTAGCAGTGCTGAGCTTGTGACCCGGGACAGCATGCAAGTGTCATCAGTGCTTCAGAGGGCACCCTTGACCTTCTAGGATTCGCACAGACATTTTCTGATCCAATGTGTGGTGGAATAAGAGATTGCCTTAAAATAAAGCCATCTTGACAGGTGCTAGGAAAGCCAGCCTCAGCATGCAGATGTGGTGCTGCTGTCTCAAAATGAGCTGACCAGCGGGTAAGTGAAATCTTTCCCTGTTGTAGAAGTGGATGGGATTGATGAAGGCATTGCCAACGACTATTTGTACCATTGCCACTTTCCAGAATGGAATGATTTCCCCAGTGCCCTGCCAAGCTGATGGTAAACGTCCATGGGAAAACTAATGTATTGGATTTAAGTTCTCCACAATGCGTATTTTATCACACATTTAACATTATAATAAAATGTGTCTGTACTTCGACAGTTCATTTGATCGACAGCTAGATGGCACTGCGGTCTGATTATGAACTCTTCCAATGTTCCCTACTTATTTCATTATTGCTTTTTTTCCAGCTCTTCAATGTGCCGTGGATTTGGCAGAACAGATATCCGCTTTTCCCCAGCACTGCTTGCACGCTGACAGAGCCTCTGCTTATTATGGTATATTCAATGCCTCTTCCTTCACGGAAGCCATGCAGTTTGAGTTTGACAACGCTAAAGGTGTGATTTTGAAGGAATCCATCTCTGGTGCAAACCAGTTCATCTCGGGAACTGGAAGACAAGGAAAATTCATTTAGCTTCTGAAAAATTCTAGGTGGCCATATGATGATAAATGAACTATTTAGAAGAATTTCTTGTTTTGCGGCGGGGGGTGGGGGGGGGGGCAGATTAGAGTCCTGATCAGCACAGATTGGGCTCATTCTGTGACTTCCTGATTTAAGCTATCTGCTTCTTACTGCTGTCATCATAGGTTCAGAGCCCAGCTCTAACTAATAATAACAATTAGTGCATTAAAACAAAAATTTGTTTTAAATGCGATACTGAGGAGGGATGTCTCCTCATCTCACAAATGGATAGAGGTTGTCAGGAGACAAAAGAAGATAAAATTAGGGGTAAATATTTTTTAATTAAGCTGGTAATTGCAGTCATTTATTTTCAGTAAATGCCAATTTTGATTACTTTTACAAGAAATGGGGGGAAATAAAATATTCTCATTAAGAACAGAATGCGGGTAGATCAAACATGTCATTTTAGAAATGAAAACAGAAAATGCTGGAAACACTCAGCAGGTCAAGCAGCATCTGTGGAGAGGGAAACAGAGTTAAACTCTCCTTTAATTCTGTTTCTCTTCGCAGATATTATCTGACCTTCTGAGTGTTTCCAGCATTTTCTGTCTTTATTTCAGGTTTCACTGTATTTTGCTTTTGTTTTAGGACATAACTGATAATAAATTAATACTAGATTAAATGTTCTGTGTTATTTTTATTTGATTTTTAGAAGCACTATTATTTTTGCAGATGGTACTTTAAATATTTATTTTATGTGAGCTAGTGCTCATCTCTCTGGGGATGATTGCCTGCCATCTTGAATATCCTCCAACATTTTTCCTATCACCCAATGTCAGTATCAAGTATTCCAGGTCTGCCGCAGACCAGATGGAAAGTGGAGCTTCCTTTACTCTGCACTAACAATGTGTCTTGGGAAAGCACGTCCTTTGTGCCAGGATGAATTTTTCTGTTTCCTGGTTTATTCAAAACATGCTTCAAGATGAATCTTTGAAACGGTTTTCGACCAGGTTGTTAAGACTGGGATCTTCTTTTCTACAAACCACATTGAGTCTCCAGATCAGTGCCAAATAATGGACAGGTTGGTGCTGTGGGCTTGTACCCAGTCCAATTGGATTGAGACTGTTGAAACATATTTTTCATAGGATGCTTCCAGCCAGCAGGGAGAGGGGACCTTCATTCCATCGGTTTGATTTTAACTGGGCCTGGGATGTGAAAGAATGGTATGTTAATGCACTAAGGCACATAGCATTTTCTCTCGCATAGCATAGTTTAATATTATTATCATACAGGCAACTCTCGATTATTCGGGTCCCTCGGGGATTGGGCTATGCTGGGTAAATGATTTCTCCGTTAGAGCGATTAATATTATAAAGTTAAAACCCGATGCCTTCCCGGGCCGAAAGGACTCCGAACGCACCGGCCCGATGCCTCCTAGGCCGAAATTTTAAATCCCGCTACAACGATTTCCCGTTGGATCCGTGTGCGGATAATCGAGAGTTGCCTGTACTATTATTTTTGGACCTATGATATATTGGCTCTGTAAATATGTTTTAAAAGATCTCAATTTGTTGGAACGTGATCCGAGCAGTTAGCTGGGATCATGCCTGCCAGTGATCGCCACTGCTCACCCTACCAAAGTTAATAGAGTCAGGGGAGGTGGCTAGAAGGAGCGGCCTTTGGTGGATTGAGGCACATCTGCGATGTACGTCCAACAATGAGGCCAGCAGCGCCGGCTGAAGCTTTCTGGGACGGGGCAGGGGAGGGAGAGGGGCCAAATTCCTCCTCTCAGAAAGGTAAAGGTGCTGGCCTCTGTCAAGGGACCAACTTAAGAATAAAAATTTTGAGTCGCTGATATTTTGGGTCCCTGACCCCAGTCCCTGCCCAATCCCAAGGTAAGCCCCACATCTGCCCATGTCAGCGAGGTAAGTTAGGCTGGGTCGCGACTTATGGTCCCTGATTTAGGGAGGCTCCATCTCTCTTACATCAATAGCCTTGTAGGGTCTGCCCCCACAAGGTCATCTCAGAATCTTTATCCAACAGCCGGGACCTTACAAATCTGGGTCCAATGAAGTTTCTGGCCATTCTGGCAAACTCCTGCTGATGTCATGGCAGGAGTCTGCCGAACAACCAAGGAATTCTAGCCCTGTAAGGTCTTTTTTAAACAGACCACCTTGCTCCTAAATGCCAGTAATTAGGATGTTCTTGCTTGAGTTCCTCCATTCAGCAACTTGAAACAGGCCACATACTGCAGAACCCTGAAGTTCAGTAAAGCTTGGAAAAGTCTAATTAAAGGCTATTCATACTGAATACAATGTGGGGAAGTGTGAAGTTATCCACTTTGGTAGGAAAAACTATATGGGCTCAATTTTCCCCAGTATTTGCTCCATTTTTTTTGGAGTAGGTTGCTTTTTCTGGCCTAACTCAAAAATCCCCAGTTTCCCCAATCAATTTGCACCAGCGTAACTGACTTAGTTACTTTTTTTTTAGGTACTTTTTTTTTTCTCAAAAGGGGGTGTTACCAGCCACCTACGCCAATTTTGGCCATTTAGGCAACTTTGGCCAGCTAATAAGTTACTCCAGTTCTACTTAAGCCAGCGTTTGTGGCCACTCGAGAAAACCCTTGAGGACAGTTAAAGAAATCGGCGCAGGTAAGTGCAGCAGATGTCCGGACAGCAGCAGCAGGAAAGGTAAGAGAGAGGGGGAGAGAGAGATGGGGGGAGGAAGAGAAAGGTGGGGGGAGAGAGAGGGGGTGGGGGGAAGCCTTTGACTGGGAGGGAGGCGACCACTCGGCCTGGGCTAGGGGCGGGAGAACGCACCGGCAAGCTCTTTGGCCAGGGCTAGGGGCGGGGGAGCAGATCGGAAGGCTGAAGACATGCAGGTAGGTGGAGGGGTGGGTCATTTTGGCCCGGGATAGGTGCGGGCCGGCCCACTGCCTTCCCGGGTCGAAAGGACCCCGCATCGGCCTGCTGCCTTCCCGAGACGAAAGGATCCCACAAGCACCGGCCCACTGCCCTCCCGGGCCTGGAAGGCAGCGGCTTCAGTTTCCAGCCCAGCCTCAGCCCTCTGTTCCTAACCTCAGCCCTTCTGAGTGTCCCTCGTTACCCTAGCAGGCCTTAAGCTCTGCCCACAAAGCTTAAGACCAATATGAGCCGCTCCAAAATAAAAGTTAATTCCAGCGAAACTTGGATTTTTTTTTGCCGCATTTAGGCCACTAAAAAATCGTATGTACCTCTTCAACTGCGCCAAAAATCACCCATGTAGAAAATTGAGCCCTTTCAAGCAGAATATTTGTTGAATGATAAGAGACTGGGAAATGTTTGCACTCAGAGGGACCTGGGTGTCCTTGAATATGAATCACAGAAAGTTAACATGCAGGTGCAGCAAGCAATTAGGAAAGCAAATGGTATGTTAGCTTTTGTTACAAAGGGATTAGAGTATAAGAGTAAAGAAGTCTTACTACAATTAAACAGGGTATTGGTGAGGCCACACCTGAAGTACTTGTACAGTTCTGCTCTTCTTAGCTAAGGATATACTTGCAACGAAGGTTCCCTAGACTGGTTCGTGGCATGGGGGCATTGCCCTAAAAGGAGAAATTAAGGAGACTAGGCCTATATTCCATAGAATTTAGAAGAGTGAGAGGTGATCTAATTGAACCATATAAAATTCTTACAAGGACACCCTCAAAGCCTCCCTGATAAAGTGCAACATCCCCACCAACACCTGGGAGTCCCTGGCCAAAGACCGACCTAAGTGGAGGAAATGCATCCGGGAGGGCGCTGAGCGCCTCGCGTCTCATTGCTGAGTGCATGCAGAAAATGCAAACCTATCCCACCCACCCTTTCCTTCAACGACTGTCTGTCCCACCTGTGGAAGGGACTGTCTCTCTCATATTGGACTGTTCAGCCACCTAAGGACTCATTCTAAGAGTGGAAGCAAGTCTTCCTCGATTCCGAAGGATTGCCTATGATGATGATGATGATGATAACATTCTTAAGGGGCTTGGCAGGGCTGGCTGGGGAATCTAGAACCAGGGGTCACAATCACAGAATAAGGGGTCGCCCATTTAGGACTGATATGAGTAGAAACCTCTTCACTCAAAGGATTGCGAATCTTTGGAATTCTCTATCCCAGAGAGCTTTGGATGCTCAGTCGTTGAGTATATTCAAGACAGAGGTTGATACATTTTTGGCAACTAACAGATTTAAGGGATATGGGGATTGTGCGGGAAAGTGGAGTTGAGGTAGAAGTAGAAGATCAGCCATGATCTTGATGAATGGCAGAGCAGGCTCAAAGGGCCAAATGGTCTACTCCAGCTCCTATTCCTTATGTTCTTATGATTGTGCAGCGGTGCTTCAATGCAGCTCAGCATCATCAGGCAGCAAGTACTAAGTGCAAATGAGCCACATTCGCCCACAAAGAAAAGTTCTGGGGCAATCACCTCAGATTTTCTTGTACATTACGTAGTAGCCACCTGAAATAGAGCATAAGCAGAGACTTGAAAGATGGAAGATTTGGTTTCCCTCTCCCTGCTGCATGGCCTGGGGAGATTCAAGCAAGAGGCTCAAAATAAAAATGTAAAGGGTAAATAAACATATTCTAATATTTTCAGTACAAACGAATAACGGATTGATTGCACCTCTATAAAATCTTGAAATTAAAACTATTTTAAAGATAGTGCTTCAAGTATTGTGGGAACTAAGTGACAAAATAGTCCAATAAAGCACATATATTAGACTATCGAAAAGTAAAATTCATTTCGGGTGACGACACAAAATGGGTGGTATTGGATTGGCCGCCCATTATACGCAGCGCCTGAGATTCAGTTCCATTGCGGTCAGTATAACAGACGGCCGATCCTATACTGTTCGTTTTGCGCCATTGCCTGAGATGAATTTCTAGGTTGTAGTCTGCACCCTCATGTTTCTGGCATAAATTGTGGTACTTCAGTGTTTTCTGAAATATAAACTTTTTTGTGCATTTAAAGTAAGTGTGCTGGAATGCAACAACTCCTTGGTTTTATCCAATCTGTGATGTTTTTATATAACTAAGTGTACTTGCAGTTGCAAATTGATATATTATTCACTTTATTCGGCTGCCAGATATGATAAAAGTCACTGCTTTTAATTATGCCAGCAGTTGAATTTAATAAAGCGATGATTCATGTACTAATTATATTTCACACTCCGTTCTGATGTGTTAAGCATTCTGCGGCAGAACGATGGAAGTGGGTCAAACTTTAACTGTGGGTTTGGATCCTGCTTCTGCAGCCCCTGCAACAAATAAAAAAACGCCATGGGCTAGAATTTCCAAAATAATTTGCCAGTGCCAGATTGCCGCTCAAAATACCGCTAAGATTCTCAAATTATCGCCGGCGAAAAATTCCATTTAAAAAAAGAGAAAAAAATCCGCCCGGCCAGAAAAAAATGGACCTTACACCCTGATTCTTGGCGAAAAATGGAATCTTGGGCCGACTGGGCGGTTCTTAAAAAAAAATGGCCGATAATTACTAAAATTGTTGGGCCTAGGAGGAGAAAAACACAAAAAATATTTTTTCACAAAATGTAAAATAAAAAATCAGAAAAACATTCTCGGGACCCTTTTCACTTTAATCACTGCAAGAGAATTTAAAAATAATTAGTAAAAACCCTTTTACTTAGCTTTTTGTGTAGCAGTTCTGCTGCTTCTCCTGGGCGGTTTTTTTCCAACTTACCTATGGGTCACTGCTGAGTCAAAAATCAGGCGATGGTGATCTTTGGATGGTGCACGCTAGTGGTCCGCTCCCCAGCAGTACTTCGAAACCGCCGGCAGAACTCAGTCGTGGAAATTTTCACCGACCCGGTTCTCGCCCAAAACAACCAATACCACCGAGAAACCGGGCGGTGATGCAATGGAAATTCTAGCCCCATGTGCTTGCCTATAGCCGTGAATGATCACACATTATCATGAAATGAGCAATGATAAAGAAGAATAAAAAGCTAAAACTTTGTTGGTGTGCAAATTGCATAGAAAAATATATAATGCTAGAAAATAAAATCAGTGATTATCAACCAATGTCAAATTGCTCACGTTTGCAGTATTAAGTGATACTGGGGGTGAAAACAAATATTATGCAAGGTGCAGAATTTGAATAATCCTTCTTAACAAATTGCACTTTAATCACTGTGCTTGCTCAGAGTCATTAATAACATCCTGCATGTCTGTAGTCACAGCTTGTTGTCCCACCTCAAGCACTTAATTTTCCTTCATTGCCTTTTCCACAGTTCCCCTTTATAGCACCACTTGCACATGCTTCCAATTCTACCTATCCCAGTGCATTCACTACCCGTTCTTAAACTGCTTCTCCTCCTGTGCATACAGCCATTGCTGGTGTGTCACAAGGCTACATTCTTGTTCCTCTCCTATTTATCAGCCAGAGGCTATACAACATCTGCAAACACAGGCTCAGCCTGTATGGCGATAACACCCAAGTCTACCTCTGTCATCAGCGCCAATTCCGGGGCTTTTTCTGTACTATTTTAACTGCTTGCCTGACATCAATCCATGGTTGAGTTGTAGCCTCCTACAGCACAATGTGCATAAAACTGAAGCTATCCTGTTCAACCTTAGCTAATAACATTGTGCCAATTTAGTTAACCTCCCAGGCTGCCCATCTTCCACTCTCCATAAACTTGAGCTAATTCAAAACTCTGCTGCCTGTATTGTAACTTGCACCCAGTCACGTTCACCCTGTGCTTGCTGACCTACATTGGCTCCCGGTCCAGCAACGCCTCAATTTTAAAATTCTCATCCTTGTTTTCAAATCCCTTCAAGTCCTCGCCCCTCCCTATCTCTGTAATCTCCTTCAGCCCTACAGCCCTTCAAGATTGCTGCACTCCTCTAATTCTGCCCTCTTGCACATCCCCGATTTTAATTGCTCCGTGCAGTTGCAGCCGTGCCTTCTGTTGCCTAAGCCCTGGAATTCCCTCCCTAAACTTCTCCACCTCTCTTTTTTCCTTTAAGATGCTCCTTATAACCTACCTCTTCTGTCCTAATATTTCCTTATTTGATAACGCTCCTGTGAGGTGCCTTGGGACGTTTTACTACATTAAAGGTGCCATGTAAATGCAAGTTGTTGGTGTTGCTTATTCAGTCAGAAGTAATGCATTCCTCAGCGTTCAGTTCAATCTTGAGCTGAGCTGTCTACCCCACACCAAATCCATTGCTGAGATCACCTTCTTCCACCTCTGGAATATTTCTCATTTAGGCCCATCTCCTCTCTTCTATTGCTGAAATCCTTCACCACCATCTGTATCTGCACCCCTAGATCCCTTTGCTGCTTCACTGTATTGATAAATTTACGATTACTGATATATTTCCAGCATTTATTGTTCGTAAAATGTATTATCTCACATTTTTCTGCATTAAATTGCACCTGGCCAATCTTGTAACCTGTTTATGTTCTCCTGTGCTTTTCTGCAATCCTCCTGGCAGTTGGCTAATCCTCCCAGTTTGATATTCTCAGTAAACTTTTGGTGCATTTACACATCAACTTTAGCATTACAGCGACCTGGAGTTGGTGTGTAAACCGAGTTCGAGGCCAGTGATTTTTGGAGTGGAGTGGAGTGGATCGCATCGGAACTGCTGAAATGAAACCCCCCAGGAGCTGCCGGTTCACACCCAAACAGCTGATCTCAGACACGGTGTAACCATGGCCCCCTGTAGTTTGGGAACCAAAGTGCACACGAGAGCAAGAGCACTGCTGCAAATATGTCATGTAAATTTGGAAATTTTATTTAAAAATCTTTAAAACTATTGATTGTCCTGAGGTAGGAAATGTTTTTCATTGCTAGTAAATTTAAATATCATGGGCACATGTGTTGTGACAGCATCACGCACACATGAAGGCCCAATAGTGTCAACAGGCTTAGAGTAACTTAAAGCGAGAAAGTAAGATTGGGTTTTGGAAGAGCCAGTGTAAATTGACTCTCTAAGCTTGATGTGTTCTTGGTTTGCTCAGTTCAGTATCCACTCCTTTATGTCTAAATCCAGATATTGGAACAAAAGTGGTCCCAACAAACAACGATACCTGGGACATCCCACTAGCCATTGCCCACCAGTCTGAGAACCACCAATCACTACAACTCTTTGCTATCTCTCTATCCTTACTGCTACTTTCCTTTTTACGCCAATGGGTGCTAATTTTCTCAATTAATTTCTTAGGCAGCACTTTAATCAAATGCTTACTAAACATCTATAAAAACTACATTTACTGCTTCTGCCAAAAAGTTCTATTGCACCTTTCCCCTTTGAAATTCTCTTTTTCCATAACCATTTAACTTTGCTACCCTTCTCCCTGCTTTCAGGCACATCCCGAATTTCTGACTGTTGCTTGATGTAAAGTTCTTATACATAAAGCACGCTGTACAAATGTATCATATTGTTGGTGCTTATGGGACTGTGTTAACCTGTGCTTTCATTTGTTTCTTTCACATCTGCCCTGCATTCTAAGGAAGAAATATACTTCAAATAGTAGCTGTAGTCAAATTAAGAAAGTCAATTAGGTGACAAATACAAGAGAAGTTTGAGCTCAACTTCTGATTGGCAATGTTTTGTGAATATACTCAAATCAATACAGTGGTTCCATAAAGGAACACATCAGTGTCACTTGGATTGTTTAATTGAGAGGTGGTGAGAATCATTCTTCTATGATGACAAACTGTTTACACTAGTTCTAACCACTCCTGTGAAAAGTTTCTAAGTAATTTGAGTCACAGACAGCAGAGTTATTTATTAAATGGGGATTTTGCTTGGCTTTGAAAGTCATCCTCCATTTGGACTTAGGTCAAGTACACGGTACCATCTTATCCTTCCAAAGATGATCAGCATTGTTAAGCATAAGTAAGTGTTGCTTAGAATTTTTGGAACTCATTCAACATAAAAGATGTTAATATCTTTCACACTAAATTTTGTGGCCCCAGGAAAATGTTATAAGCTCTATAAATAGATGTAGATAATAAGTTTCTCCTAGGTCGTCATGTGTAGTAAATAAATTAAATAGGGAGATCCACTGAAGTGCAAGATTGGGATTGTCATTTAAACTCATTCTAAAAGTGTATGCTTATAATCATATTGCTTGTTAAAAATGGCTCTAGTTATAAAAATAATGAATAGTATTGTGATTTGATAATCATATAGAACCAAAACATCACTTTGCATTACTTTGGTAAAGGTTGAAATGTAAATGTAAAATTGGGTGTCTGGAAGTTTTTAATGTATTAACAGGTCAAGAAGGCATTATGTATATGCATCCATAAATATTTTAGCTACCAATTTTGAGTTATTTTTATTCCTGTGTGCAAATATATTACGAACAAATTACATGGTTCAACAGACAGTGACTATATAATTAAAAGTAATGGATGGTTGAAGTGGCAATTGCTGTTGCTAGGCTCCCCAACAATATTGAAGAGCATACCAGGGGACATGAAAACTAATACTGCAGTGTGGAGCATTAGGTGTTTTAAGAATAGAAAAACCTGCATAAAATGCCTGACTGGTACTAAATTATAGACCACAAGAATGTCGGTTGGGAGAGATGGAAAAAGTCACATTGATCCACTTTGGGTCATTGTTGGAGCAGAGTAGGACGTTTATTTTACTCAACCTGGAATTGCTTTATGTTAATGCTGGGTTCCAAACATGTCCCAATGCCATAAAATAGGGTGCTTACTAGGGCAGTGAAGTGTTGAGGCATAAAGACCAGACAGGTTTCAGGTTTATGCTGAATTAGTAGATCCCAGCTGGGGTGTTATCAGGGGTACATCAATTAGCCTGAGCACCCATGTGTATGGAATGAGAGGGCAATGGCCAAGGTTCCTGCTCCTGATTGCTATCAGTTTGACTCCTACAGGAAGAGCTAATTCAGGTGAGGATGTCAAGGTCTTGGAGAGCGAGCAAAGGAAATTTACTAGAATTATACCAGGGATGAGAGACTTCAATTATGTGGTGAGACTAGAGAAGTTGGGATTGTTCTCCTTAGAGCAACAAAGGTTAAGGGGAGATTTAATAGAGGTGTTCAAAATTATAAAGGGTTCAAAACTATTTCCATTTCAGGAGGGTTGGTAACCAAATGACACAGATTTAAGGTAATTGCAAAGAACCAGAGGGTGGATGAGGAGAAATGTTTTTACACAGCGAGTTGTTATGATCTGGACTACACTGCCTGAAAGGGTGGTGGAAGCAGATTCAGTAGTAACTTTCAAAAGGGAATTGGATATATACTTGAAAAGTAAGAATTTGCAGGGCTACGGAGAAAGAGCAAGGGAGTGCGACTAATTAGATAGCTCTATCAAAGAGCCGGTGAAGGCACGATGGGCCGAATGGCTTCCTTCTGTGCTGATTGATTCTATGATGTGAGGCCATAATTGATCTCTGCTGTGATGCTCCTCACAGTAAAATACTCTGTTGATGCTCGGTGGGCTTGAATAATGGCAGCTCCTTCTGCCTATAATAGTTTTTAGATGAGAAAGCAACTCACTAAAGGCCACAGGGCAGATTTTCAATTTCATTGCATTAGGTTCAATGGAATTAAAAGCAGGCGAGTTCTACAATGGGCAGTCAATCCACTCCACCAAGTTACCATCTCAGCGGTGAAGGCAGATGTTGAGCCCCTCACCTTAACAGACCTGGTCAGAACTGATCCACTCTGTGTGTAGCGAGAGAATGCTGGAAATGTGCAGTAGGACCATCAGCATCTGAATAGGGAAAAGGCTGGTTAAGGTTGCCTGGTGAGAAGACCTGTCAGAAACGTTCCTCTTCGATTCTGTTTTCTGGGGTTAATTGACCTGGGTATATTTCCAGTTTCTATATGTGTAGCAGGTATACACAAAGCATTATATTGGGAGGGGGAGGACGAGGACGAGAAAAAAAAAATGACTTGCATTTATATAGCGCCTTTCATGATCATCAAATGTCTCAAAGCGCTTTAAAGCCAATTAAGTACTTTTTGGAGTGTAGTCACTATTGTAATGTAGGAAACGCGGCAGCCAATTTGCGCACAGCAAGCTCCCACAAACAGCATTGTGATAATGACCAGATAATCTTTTTTTTCTGTTATGTTGATTCAGGGATAACTATTGGCCAGGACACCGGGGATAACTCCCCTCCATCCCTCTCTCACTCGAATATGCTTCATTTGGCTTCCCATACAATTTCAGAGAATCAGTACTGGTGCGGACACCAGTGTCAAATTGAAGGTTTTTGCAGATGACAGATTTGAGTAGTTTAAATTGGTGTATTTATTGATTTTTAAGTACCCTAGCCTGTGCAAAAACAAAAGAAAATTGACAATGTGGCATTAGCTGATAACTTGCAGGATATTAGTATTCATCGTAATGTGCTGGCCAACTGAGTTAAACTGAATGCTTCCTTTAGCCGGTTGCTAAATCTGAATTTTATTTGTGCTCTGCTTTTCCTGCCTGCATCTCCAGGTGGCGTCCCTAAAAGGGGAATTTCCATCCAAAACTGCTGCCATAAGAAAACAAGGTGTGAAACAAATGACTGATTTTTTTTGTTGAAAAACTGATCGAAAAATCGCGTTTTATATTTTAGGAATAATACTTCTAGCTTTGATAGCGTACTCCCACCTAGTCTCTTGCAGCCATGTGAGTTGCAATCAATTTAAAGTTTGCATTACACTTTGTTGAAAGCAAATCATATTCTGATTTTAAAAAAATATGTACCGGTCTAATCCCAGTCGCCGTCCTTTTTAGTCAACTAACTGATTTATGTAGCAGATCCGAGCATAAAATACGCCTTTCTGTTTTTATGTTTATTAAGTAGCAGTAACTTGATTAAGAATCATCTATTATGGGCATATGACTGCAGACAGAGCCACACAATCGTTTAATAAATTACTTGTATAAAGCACTGATGAAGTGTCCCTGGGAGTGTAATAAATTGATCAAACATTTCCAGCTTGTCTGGGGGCCTCAAAAACAACTCCATAGCTGAATTATATTCAAAAAACACTTTTCCCTTTGTAGATACAGTTTTATCTGTATCTGCAAAATCAATTTACTGGCCAGTGCATTCGAGAAAAAAAATCCCACATTTCATCCCCGCACAGAAATAAACACTGCCAAACTGAATATTTCCGGTGAAACACTGTCCCATTATCACGGAGCAAGGAATGCAGTAGATAACGGCTAAAATAACATGTAGTTAATAGCCAACTTGGAAAGGTGCGCCCTGGTTATGAATGGTACACTACAAATGGATGTAGTGATTCCCAAGGACAATATAACTCCGAATCTAACGTTCCTAAACACATTCATCCACGTTTTATAATTAAAATAGATATAGGCGTCATAAGGTCAATAACCTCATTTTTTTAAAATTTCAGCCTACTTCCCCTGAGCAAAAAAAAAAGCAGAATTCTTTCAAAGTATTAACAACAAATTGTTAACAAAAATATGCAATAATTAGCATCTTGCAAGACCCACTCCAGAGACTTAAGCACAAAAATCTAGGCCGACACTCCCAGTGCAGTACTGAAGGAGTGCTGCACTGTCGGAGGTGCTGTCTTTCCAATGAGATGTTAATCATCATCGTCATAGGCAGTCCCTCGGAATCGAGGAAGACTTGCTTCCACTCTTAAAAATGAGTCCTTAGGTGGCTGAATACGAGAACCACAGTCCCTGTCACAGGTGGGACAGATAGTCGTTGAGGGAAAGAGTGGGTGGGACAGGTTTGCCGCACACTCTTTCCGCTGCCTGCACTTAGTTTCTGCATGCTCTCGGCGATGAGACTCGAGGTGCTCGGCACCCTCCCGGATGCCTCCTCCAATTAAGGTGGTCTTTGGCCAGGGACTCCCAGGTGTCAGTGGGGATGTTGCACTTTTTCAGGGAGGTTTTCAGGGTGTCCCTGTAATGTTTCCTCTGCCCACCTTTGGCTCGTTTGCCGTGAAGGAGTTCCGAGTAGAGCACTTGCTTTGGGAGTCTCGTGTCCGGCATGCGAATGATGTGGCGTACCCAGCGGAGCTGATCAAGTGTGCTCAGTGCTTCAATGCTGGGGATGTTGGCCTGGTTGAGGACGCTAACGTTAGTGCGTCTGTCCTCCCAGGGGATTTGTAGGATCTTGCGGAGGCATCGTTGGTGGTATTTCTCCAGCAACTTGAGGTGTCTACTGTACATGGTCCATGTCTCTGAGCCATACAGGAAGGCGGGCATTACTACAGCTCTGTAGACCATGAGCTTGAGGCAATTTTGAGGTCCTGGTCTTCAAATACTCTTTACCTCAGGCGGCCGAAGGCTGCAATGGCGCACTGGAGGCGGTGTTGAATCTCGTCGTCAATGTCTGCCCTTGTTGATAAGAGGCTCCCGAGGTATGGGAAATGGTCCACGTTGTCCAAGGCCACGCCATGGATCTTGACTGGGGGCGCCAGTGCTGTCCGGCGAAGACAGGCTGGTGGAGGACCTTTGTCTTACGGATGTTTAGCGTAAGGCCCGTGCTTTCGTAAGCCTCAGTAAATATGTCGACTATGTATGTGCGCAGACGCAGGCATGGTCCGCGTATTGTAACTCGACGACAGAGGTTGGGATAGTCTTGGACCTGACCTGGAGACGGCGAAGGTTGAACAGATTCCTACTGGTTCTGTAGTTTAGTTCCACTCCAGTGGGGAGCTTGTTGACTGTGAGGTGGAGCATGGCAGCGAGGAAGATTGAGAAGAAGGTTGGTGCAATGATACAGCCCTGTTTGACCCCAGTCCAGACGTGGATTGGGTCTGTAATGGATCTGTTGGTAAGGATCACGGCCTGCATGTCATCATGGAGCAGGTGGAGGATGGCGACGAACTTTTGGGGGCATCCGAAACGGAGGAGGACGCTCCATAGACCCTCGCGGTTGACAGTGTCAAAGGCCTTTGTAAGGTCGAAGAAGGCCATGTATAAGGACTGGCGCTGTTCCCTGCATTTTTCCTTTGGCTGTCGCGCTGCAAAAATCATGTCTGTTGTGCCCTGTAGGGGACAAAATCTGCACTGCGACTCTGGGAGGAGCTCCTCAGCCACAGGGAGAAAACGGTTGTGGAGGACTAGCGACGACGTTCCCGGTGGCTGATAACAGGGAGATTCTCCTGTAGTTGCCGCAGTCGGACTTGTCCCCCTTTTTTAAAGATGGTCACGATCACTGCATCTCAGAGATCTCCCGGCATGCTCTCCTCCCTCCAGATGAATGAGATGAGGTCATGTATTCGTGCCAGTAGTGTCTCTCCGCCATACTTCAGTGCCTCAGCAGGGATTCCATCCGTTCCCGTAGCCTTGTTCTTAAGCTGTCTTATGGCTTTTTCTAACTCGTGCAGTGTTGGGGTTTTACTGAGGTGGTGGTGGGTAGCATGCTGCGGGATGTTAAACCAAGGCCCCGTCTGCCCTCTCAGTTGGACCATGGCACTATCTTGAAGAGCAGGTGGAGTTATTCCTGGTGTTCTGGACAATTTTTATCCCTCATTCACCATCACTGAAACAGATTATCTGGTCATTATCACATTGCTGTTTTTGGGAGCATGATGTTCGCAATTTGGCTGCCGCCTTTCCCACATCACAAAAGTGACCACACTTCAAAAAGTACCTCATTGGCTGTAAAGCGCTTTGGGACGTCCGATGGTCGTGAAAAGCGCTATATAAATGCAAGTCTTTTGCCTTTTTTGCAAACATTTATTTTCGCTTAGAGCTACAAGCATTCTTATTTTCTCCCCACTTCTCGATCTGAGCAGCCAGACTGGGAATGGGAGGAGACGAGCGAAGCAAAACCCCGCCTCCGCTGGGCGCAAACCAAAGGGAACGCGCGGAAGAATGGAACTCTGTGTCGGGAGCTGGGCTGTCAATCAGGTGACGTAACAGAGGGTTTGGAGTGTTACCTGCTGCGATGTTCGAATCGTTCATTGACAACATGTGAAGACAGTGTGTGTGTGAGAGCGCGAGATACACAGGGACTCCAGAAGCTGCAGCCAGAGTGCTCGCGTCTATCTAATCTATCTATTTATTTATATATATATATATTTATATATTTTTTTTAAATAGAAGTTTTTTTGTTTCCCATCCCCAAAACAAAAAGATTGCATTTTGTCGGTTCACAATGCGCTGGACAATGGGTGCATTTGCAATCGAGCGGGGAGCCGCGCTCGGGCTGCTGTGGAGCGGTTGCCTGGTGTTCGAGTGGCTGTCGGTGGTGGTGGCGGCGGGCAGCCTGCTGCTGGACACCGGCAGCCACGGCGACGTGCACTCCAGCTTCGTCCACCGACGCCTCAAGCACCACGAGAAAAGGGACATGCAGCGGGAGATCCTCTCCATCCTGGGGCTGCCCCACCGGCCCCGACCTCACTCGCACGGCAAGCACAACTCGGCGCCGCTCTTCATGCTCGACCTGTACAATGCCATGTCCACCGGGGGAGAGGAGGAGGAGGAGGAAGGCTTCTCGCACCAGTACAGAGCCGTGTTCACCACGCAGAGCCCGCCGCTGGCCAGCTTGCAGGACAGTACTTTTCTCAACCAGGCGGACATGGTCATGAGTTTCGTTAACCTGGGTAAGGCGAAACTTTCTGTCTTCATATAAAATCGGTTGAAGCCCGCAGCCGAACAGTGAAGGGCTTGATTTTTTTTTTAAATTACAAGCGATGATAAGGGAGATCTGATGGTTGCAGCATTCATTGTTTCTAACTGATAGAATTGATCTGGAGGGTTCAATTTTTTTTGTCCTTGTTAAGTGATCTTATCAGAAACGATCAAAAATACTTCCCAGTGCCAGAAACTGAACCTGTGGATGAATTGTTTCTGCTCTGAGTCCACAAAACAGTACCAAACACACCCGCATTACCAGAGAGCACCAATCCCCAACATATTAATACTTTGCAGTTGTGCGAGCTATCCACGAAGTTAGGTGTGGAATAGCCAGCACATGTGTTCTCCCACATTGCAACAGTGACTACGCACCAAAAAGTACTTCATTGGCTGTAAAGCGCTTTGAGAGGTCCGGTGGTCGTGAAAGGCGCTATATAAATGCAAGTCTTTTTAGGACCAGTTAGCTTAATACTCAGGCCTCTGGAGTTTAGTAATCTAGCCCATTGCTGGGCTTTTGAATAAAGTGTTTGTAGTGAAGTCAATCGTAAGTGGTTAGGTGCTTATTTAAAAACCAGACTTTATTTAACGTATATACTTCGAAACCTACCT
This sequence comes from Pristiophorus japonicus, assembly GCF_044704955.1. NCBI lineage: Eukaryota > Metazoa > Chordata > Chondrichthyes > Pristiophoridae > Pristiophorus > Pristiophorus japonicus. The sequence continues at coordinate 309,162,785 of NC_091977.1, forward strand.
TGATAGATTTTTAATATTCTGCATGTGAGGCCTCAGTAGCCAGAAAGTATTTATTCTTTGATATCACGCGAAAGGAAAGTATTGTACTGTAAATTGACGCAGAAGAGAAATCGTGTTTTAAAAGCATGATCTCAAACTTGTAAATTTATAAGATTTGACTCGTGGACTGCAATGCACCTGTTGCCCTTGTTTTTGTGGAAATCAGTGTTAGACAAAACGAGGCGATTTTTATCAGAGTAGTCATTCATAAATTGATTAAAAGTAAACTCAATAGAGTACAGTGAAACGGTGTGAAACCCCTTGAATGCTGCAAACGTGCACCTACGATATTTTGTTAACTGTACTGCATCTTGGAGGGTAATTAGTTGCAAGCATGGCATTTACCTAGTGTCCGACCCCGAGGTGCCTGCCGAGAATATATCTTTCTCTGCTCTAACGTGAACATTGATGTGGCTGTAGTTTTTTTTTGCACGTCTCAAAACTTTTCAGTTTGTCAATTTCTGTGTCGGAAGTAAATGAGGCAGCGTCTTTTAAACAAAATATTGACACCAGGTCCTTCTGAGTCATGTGTTTATTTGCCATAAATCTCCGTTGACGTTTGGGTCCACTGTCTAGGCAGCTACTGTGTTCCGAGGCGGAAGAAGATTAAAAAAAACCTTGGCTATTGATGGTGGCTGGTAATCTGCGTGTTAAAACAGGTAGATGGTGTTTATCTGTAGTCAAAACATCCTTACTCAATAAAGATGACGTATTTGAGAAAAAAAGCAGTTAAAATAAATAGTTTGTATCTGTGGCAAAATCCAGAATTATCCCTTTGCAGTGCCCAGTTCCCACTTGGTAAATACCAGCCTGTTCGTTTAATGGGTAAGTAAAGAACTCAACTTTAGGGTGCAGCACACAAAGATGTGATTGCACTAGAGAAAGTATCCACGGCATAATTAAAACCGCCTATTTCCACCTCCGTAACATTGCCCGCCTCCGACCCTGTCTCTGCTCTTCTGCTGCTGAAACCCTCATCCATGCTGTTGTTGCCTCCAGACTTGACTACTCCAATGCACTCCAGGCTGGCCTTCCACATTCTAGACTACGTAAACTTGAGGTCATCCAAAACTCGACAGCCTGTGTCCTAACTTGTGCCAAGTCACGATCACCCATCACCTCTGTGCTCGCTGACCTACATTAGCTCCCGGTTAAATAACGCCTCAATTTCAAAATTCTCATCCTTGTTTACAAATCCCTCCATGACCTTGTCCCTCCCTATCTCTAATCTATTTCAGCCTCACAACCCCACAAGATGTCTGTGCTCCTCAAATTCTGCCCCCTGATTATAACTGCTCAACCATCGGTGGCCGTGCCTTCAGCTGCTTGGGCCCTGAGCTCTGGAACTTCCTCCCTAAACCCCTCTGCCTCTCTACTCTTTTTTTTCCTCCTTTTAAGATGCTCCTTAAAACCTACCTCTTTAACCAAGCTTTTGGTCATCTGCCATAATTTCTTCTTCTGTGGCTCGGTGTCAAATTTATCTGTTTTGTCTTATAACACTGTTGTGTCGCACCTTGGAATGTTTTACTACATTAAAGGCGCAATATAAATAAAAGTTGTTGTTGAGATTTACGAGGATGAAGCCAGGACTGGAGAATTTTAGCTATGAGGGAAGATTGGATAAGCTGGGGTTGTTTTCTTTGGAACAGAGGAGGCTGAATGGGGATTTAATTGAGGTGTATAAAAAAAAATGATGTGGTGGATAGGAAGGACCTATTTCCCTTAGCAGAGAGGTCAATTACCAGGGAGCTTAGATTTAAAGTAATTGGTCGAAGGATTAGAGGGGAGTTGAGAACTTTTTTCACCCAGAAGGTGATGGGGGTCTGGAACTCACTGCCTGAAAGAGTGTTAGGGACAGAAGCCTTCATTGCATTTAAAATGTGCCATAACCTACAAGGTTACAGACCAAGAGCTGGAAAGTGGGATTAGGCTGGATAGCTCTTTTTCAGCTGGCACAGACACAATGGGCCGAATGACCTCCTTCTGTGCCAAAAATTTCTATGATTCTATGAGCACACTAAATGCTGTTTGACACTTCATTTTGAAGATTTGTATATCTGAGTGGGAATTGTCAAACTGACGCAATTAATGAAAACAAATATTCAACAACTGATATTTTATCACAATTGCACAGCGAAAACCCTTGAGTTTCTGCATCAATTGAGATGAGTATGGGGTTCATCGATCTCTCTGGGCCCTTAAAGAACACAGATTCAGGTCCAGTACAAGAGCTGGAGGTGATACAATGTAAATCAGTTCTACTCAACCCAATAACCACAATGGGTCAGATTCCCAAGAATCCCCCACACCTCCAAACAGTAAACACTTGCCAGTGTGCACTTTGTATGATGTGGGACTGTCGTAAGTGTAACAGTGGACTGGAGAAATGATGACGTGTAGACTTGTATTTTCTTTGTGCAGTGAAGCATCTTTCTAAACTCTCAGCTGGCTGAAATTGAGCCATTGGTGTGGCTCTGTATCCTATTATTTTGAGGCAGGGTGTTGTACCAGTGTGATATACTACTGGGATGCCCGCTGTAAAGTTTGTTTTAATAAATCAACAGTAAATGTTAGCATCTGGGAGAATGGATGTAGAGAATAAGATGTCTGGGACTGTTACAAGGCAATAATACACTCCAGGGTTTTAGAAGGCTCCTGAATCATGAGCAAGCAGTTTATGAACATCTGTTTTGCCTTGAAGCATGCAACAGCAACATACATTTAATGTACATTCCATCTCTTATTCTTTATAAATCAGCATTTAAGAGAATAGTTAATTCACTGTTTTGACTAATAGAGGTAATAGCTTGCTATCAGTTTTAGGGAATTTAATACTGATGACTTTTGTCAGAGGGAACACTGTAAAGTAAATGTAGCTTATATTTAACTGTTCAAAAAAAACCAAATTTTATGGTAATTTGTACAGACCAACAATGCAATTTTGCCTTATTGTCCTGTATGGACATTTCTCAAACAAGTAAAGTGACTGTAAACGGACACCAATTGAAACAGAAACAGTGGGCCCAAGTTTCGGGCCGCGCCGAGAACGGCGCAGCCCCGACCTGGACGCCCGTTTTTCACGCCACAAAGTGCGCCTAAAACAAACTTCCAGATTCTCCGGCTCCCTGCTGGTCCTCTGGCCCTCGGCGTGGCGCAGCACGAGCAGTTGGGGGCGGAGCTAGGTCCCTGTGCTGAAAACAATGCCGGGACCTCTGCACATGCGCGCTACAGTGGGCGCACATGTGCAGTAGCTCCAGGCGCCCAAAACTGTGGGAGGGGCCCCGAAGCACGCAGCCCCTAGCCCCGGCCGAATGGCCTCACTGGGGCTGCGTGCATAAAGCTCCTCCCATGCCCAGCTCCTGCTTCCTCCTGACCCGACTCGACTCCCCTGGACCGGACCCGACTCCTGCTTTCCCCCCCCGAACCGAACTGACCTCCCTCCTACCAGCCCTGACACGAACCGACCTTCCCCCCCCCCACCCACCCCCGCACCGGCTCCGACCCGCGCTCCCGATCCAACGCCACCTACCTGTAAATCTGGTGCTGGGGACGGGCCCTGCCCGAACTTTTGGGCCCGGCCCGTTCAGCCTCCCGCCCCCTTTCCCTTCCCCTTCTCCCCCCCGCCTTCACTTCCCCTTCTCCCCCCCCCCCGCCTTCCCTTCCCCTTCTCCCCCCCCCCGCCTTCCCTTCCCCTTCTCCCCCCCGCCTTCCCTTCCCCTTCTCCCCCCCGCCTTCCCTTCCCCTTCTCCCCCCCGCCTTCCCTTCCCCTTCTCCCCCCCGCCTTCCCTTCCCCTTCTCCCCCCCGCCTTCCCTTCCCCTTCTCCCCACTGCCTTCCCTTCCCCTTCTCCCCCCCGCCTTCCCTTCCCCTTCTCCCCCCCGCCTTCCCTTCCCCTTCTCCCCCCGCCTTCCCTTCCCCTTCTCCCCCCCGCCTTCCCTTCCCCTTCTCCCCCCCGCCTTCCCTTCCCCTTCTCCCCCCCGCCTTCCCTTCCCCTTCTCCCCCCCGCCTTCCCTTCCCCTTCTCCCCCCCGCCTTCCCTTCCCCTTCTCCCCCCCGCCTTCCCTTCCCCTTCTCCCCCCCGCCTTCCCTTCCCCTTCTCCCCCCCGCCTTCCCTTCCCCTTCTCCCCCCCGCCTTCCCTTCCCCTTCTCCCCCCCGCCTTCCCTTCCCCTTCTCCCCCCCGCCTTCCCTTCCCCTTCTCCCCCCCGCCTTCACTTCCCCTTCTCCCCCCCCCCCCGCCTTCCCTTCCCCTTCTCCCCCCCCCCGCCTTCCCTTCCCCTTCTCCCCCCCCGCCTTCCCTTCCCCTTCTCCCCCCCGCCTTCCCTTCCCCTTCTCCCCCCGCCTTCCCTTCCCCTTCTCCCCCCCGCCTTCCCTTCCCCTTCTCCCCCCCGCCTTCCCTTCCCCTTCTCCCCCCCGCCTTCCCTTCCCCTTCTCCCCACTGCCTTCCCTTCCCCTTCTCCCCCCCGCCTTCCCTTCCCCTTCTCCCCCCCGCCTTCCCTTCCCCTTCTCCCCCCCGCCTTCCCTTCCCCTTCTCCCCCCCGCCTTCCCTTCCCCTTCTCCCCCCCGCCTTCCCTTCCCCTTCTCCCCCCCCGCCTTCCCTTCCCCTTCTCCCCCCCCGCCTTCCCTTCCCCTTCTCCCCCCCCGCCTTCCCTTCCCCTTCTCCCCCCCCGCCTTCCCTTCCCCTTCTCCCCCCCGCCTTCCCTTCCCCTTCTCCCCCCCCGCCTTCCCTTCCCCTTCTCCCCCCCCGCCTTCCCTTCCCCTTCTCCCCCCCCGCCTTCCCTTCCCCTTCTCCCCCCCGCCTTCCCTTCCCCTTCTCCCCCCCCGCCTTGCCTTCCCCTTCTCCCCCCCCGCCTTGCCTTCCCCCTCCCCTCACTGTCAGAAACACAGACACTGACAGACAGAGAGTGAGAGACACACTGGGGGGGGATCCCAGCACGCTGTTGGAGGGCTCCCGGTGTTGCAGTCGGTAAGTAGAAAATGTTTTATTTATTGATTTAAAAAAAAAATTATTTCTTATTAATTTTTTTGATTGATTTATTGATGTTTTTATCATTTATTATTGATGATGGCTCTTTATTTGTAAAACTGAAGTGTTTAATGTTTGTAAACTTCCCTTTAAACCCCCCCATTCCCAACGCCTGATTTGTAACCTACGCCTGATTTTCTAAAGTGTCGACAAGGTTTTTTCGAGCGTAAAAAAATCTTCACTTACTCCAATCTAAGTTAGTTTGGAGTAAGTTTTCACTGCCGAAACTTTGAAAACAGGCGTAAGTGGCCAGACACGCCCCCTTTTGAAAAAAAAATTCTGTTCCAAAGTGAAACTGTTCTAACTGACTAGAACTGGAACAAACTAAATGCCAAGAATTTGAATTTCTAAGATACTCCATTCTACACCAGTTGCTCCAAAAAATCAGGAGCAACTGAGGCCGAAACTTGGGCCCAGTGTTTCAAGCGCAAAGTCGTCGTGCCTTGAGAAGGGTTTAAAGGTGAGATGAAGGTAGCGAGGCAGGGGAGATTTGGGAATAGAGTTCCAAAGAGTAGAATCAAGATTGCTGAATGGCCTACCATTGGAGGGGGAATGCAGAGCAGGATCAGAGGATGTAAGAGAGGAAGAAGGTCTGGAGAAGGTTGCAGCGGTAGGGTATGCTGTGAATGTAAAGGGATTGGTCACTCGGGGTCAATGTAGGTCAGCAAGGATGGGGGTCAAAGATTAGTGGGATCTACTGCCAGATGTGGGTGGTAAGATTTTGGGCGATTTCAAGTTTACTGAAGGCAATATAAACTAAAGGATACAATTCTAAAGGGGGTGCATGAACAGAGGGAACTGGGGGTATATGTGCATAAATCATTGAAGGTGGCAGGGCAGGTTGAGAAAGCAGTCAAAAAAGCATATGCGATCCTGGGCTTCATAAATAGAGGCATAAGAGTTTAAGAGTAGAAAAGCAAGAAACCTTTATAAAACACCAGCTCAGCCTCAACTGGAGTAGTGTGCTCAATTCTGGGTACCGCACTTTAGGAAGGATGTGAAGGCCTAAGAGAGTGTGCAGAAAAGATTTACAAGAATGGTTCCAGGGATGAGGGACTTCAGTTACGTGGATAGACTGGAGAAGTTAGGGTTGTTCTCCTTTAGAGCAGAGAAGGTTGAGAGGAGATTTGATAAGTGTTCAAAATCATGGGTCTAGACAGAGTAGATAGAGAGAAACTGTTCCCATTGGCAAAAGCGTTAAGAGCCAGAGGGAACAGATTTAAGGTGATTGGCAGAAGAACCAAAGGCAAGCTGAGGAAAATCTTTTTTATGCAACGAGTGGTTGGGATCTGGAATTCATTGCTTGAAAAGGTGGTGGAGGCAGATTCAATTGGGGCTTTCAAAAGGGGATTGGATAAGTACCTGAAGGAAACACAATTTGCAGGGCTATGGGGAAAGAGGGGGCGAGTGCGACTAGCTGAAGTGCTGTTGCAGAGAGCCGGCACAGGTTCAGTAGGCCGAATGGCTTCCTTCTGTGCTGTAAACATTCTATGATTCTATGGATGGAGATTAGGAGGCTGATGAGGAAAGTGTGGGAGATGCTAAGTGCAGAGGTGATAAAGATGTGAGTTAGGTTTTCAGCAGCAAGACCGTGATGGAGTTGGGAAATATTATGGAGGTGGATATAAACGGTCTTGGTGATGGATAGAATGTGGTGTTTGAAACTCAGCCCCGAGTCGAACAGAATGGGGAGATTGCATACCATCTGTTCAGCCTGAGCGAATGGCCTGGGAAATTGATTGGGTTGATGGAAAGGATGAAAAGTTTTTGATGGGGTTAAAAAAAAACAATGTTCAATTGTAGGAAATTATGGCTCATCCATGATTTCCATTGGGCGGTCTGATAGCACTGAGATATTCAAAGAAAGCATTGGAGAGGTAGAAGTGGGTGGTGTTAACATTCATGTGGAAGTGGACACCATGTCTACAGACAGTATCACTGAAAGGCCAGTATAAAGAGGAAGGGAATTTACTGTGTTGCAACAGGAAAGAGTGGGACTATGCTGAGGTGGACCATAGAGGATGGCATGATCGATTTCTTACCCATTGCTTCCTTCTATCACTCTGACATTAGTGGTTGTGTTTCAGCCACCTAGATCCAACTCTGCAATTCCCTGCCTAAATATCTCTATCTCCATCTTCTCCTGTTCAGACTTTCCTCAAAACTCATGAAGCATTTTTGAATTGTGGTCACTGATGTGGGTAAGTTGTTGGTAAGGGAGAGAGATGGAAGTGGTCAGAGATGGTCACATCCAGCAATTGTGTTACGTGAGCATAGCACAAGTCAATAAATCTTACATTTCCTTATCAGGAGTTGAGATTAGCAGTTTTAATTATAACACCACCCACCAAGTTTTTTTTTAAAGCTTACTTGCAGACTTTTAAATTAGGTATGAATACAGAGATGAGAAGATAGTTTACAAAGCCATTATATGGAGTATTGTTTTAAGGCTGTTGAGATAATGGAAGTGTTAGTTATGAGTTTGATTGTAATGGAGTGCTGTTTTGGGTTTTAAAAGTATCTAAGTGAATCAGGGATGAAAAATCCACTTATGCGCTTTTAGAAATAAATGGTGTAATGTTAAGCTGTACAGAGATGCAAATTTATCTCCTAGTTGCAGCAGTGACCTCTAATCAGATAGCCCTGGGCAGTTGCTACACAAAATTGCAATTCATATTCGGTGCAACTTTAACATTCATCTACAGGATTGTAAGGAGGAAATGTTTGTCCTATAGATCTGTTGATTCTGCTTTACACAAGTGTGGAAATTTCACATTTTGTGAAATACATAACCTATATTTAAAGAGAGTTTTTTTAACACATTGAAATTAGGTTAATGAAAAAGACGTGCATTTATATAGTTCTTTTTTCAGAACATCTCAAAGTGCTTCATGAATTAATTTTTTGAAGTGTGGTCAAACTTTGTGTTGACAGATATGGGGTGATTCCACAAATCCACGTTTCCAGCACGGCATTAATGGGGAACACGGGTTGAGGCTACAAATTCTCTCCGACCCACACTCCCTTCAAGCACAACAACATGATTTCCTGTTGGGATCATGGAATCATTCTGTGATTACAGAATCAATGATTACAGAATCAATAGTGCTGTATTTCTCGTTGGGCATTTGAAATGCTAGAGGAAAATGTTTAATTGACATGGATTCCTCACTGAAAAAACAAATGTAGAAACTGAAAAGAATATCTTGTTCTTGAGGAGAAAAATTAAACATTTTGCATCCAGTATCAGTGTCAAGCACTCCCAGATCAAATATAAGCATGGCGCTGAATCTAACCTGCAGTACATTCCTGAATTTGAGAAATACTAGTTGTTTTTTTCCAGAAGAAATTTAATTTCTATTGGTTTTATCAGCGCTAAACACTTGATGATTGCTTCTGCCGTAGGGTTTTGTTTTGTTCCCCTGGAATTCCATTTATATGGCAGAAATGCTTGATGATGCATTGTGTGTGGGGGAGGGTGGGTGTAAAAGAGAGAGGAAGAGGAGGAAACAATTTCAAATAAAATCTGAAGTACAATGCTTTGAAAAGTACTGGCCTTTCACTGCAATGGAATATATCTGATCACCACATGGCAAGGCCTTGACTGTCGCATGTCATCAAGGGAGATAAGAAGCAGACGTCTGCTGGGAAAACTGATGGGCGAGTCAGTGTAGCATTCTTATTAGCCATATAGAATATTGTTGTAGTTTGTTATTGATGTACTCAGACCGTTGCAGCCAGTAAGCATTTTTTTTACCCTGAGAGAGTGCCAATGGCAGCAGGCACATGGTTCGGTCACAGCCAATCATCACTCAAATATAAAGTTTGGTGGCATTGAAGACCCAATTCTTATGACCTGACTCTGCCTACTAAATATTTCAAATTTGGTCCCGTGTATTAATGCTGCCAGGTACATTTTTATATATATACATATACATATATATATAAAAACATATAATGCCACTGTTCTATCATTCATAGCGGAATAGAATTTGGAAGCTGGGTTCAAGCCCCACTCCAGGAACTCGGGCACATAATCTAGGTTGATACTGCTGCAGCGTGGAAGATGCTGCCTTTCGAATGAGACATTAAATTAAGATCTTGGCTGCCTGCTCAGGTGGACATAAAAGATCCCAAGGTACTAAAAAGTGGATTTGACGTAGAAGATCAGCCATGATCTTATTGAATGACGGAGCAGGCTCGAGGGTATGTATGGCCTACTCCTACTTGTGCTCCTATTTCAACAACAACAACTTGTATTCAAATAGCGCCTTTAGTGGAATGAAATGTCCCAAGGCACTTCACAGGAGTATTATGAGATAAAACATTTTGACATTTGAAAAATTTCATATGTTCTTATAACACCATCAAAACAGATTATTTTCTGTCTCTAGGATCTTGCACGCCACACATTAGCTGGACTAAATGCCTACATACAACGACTGTTACTTCAAAAAGTAACCCATTGGTTCTGAAGCATTTTGGGGAATCCAAGGAGACACAATAAACTATATAAACACAAGCTATTTCTTTTCTTTCTTCACTTTCATCACAGCTGAGAAATCTCAGCCAGATGAGCACAGATATACATCATCAAATGCTTTAATAATGAATGCCAAATGTATTTTGAGAGCATTGCAGTTTTCAGATTTGTGAGTATTTTAAAATCTTGTATTTCATGTGTTCTATCCTGTAATGTATAATTTACACTTGCATAGCTTAGAAGGCTAAAATTTCAGGCCACTTACTGCAGAAAGATGACTTGCAAAATATTGAAGTGAAGGAGGAAAACAAAAGCGCTGTTGAAGAGGTATGCTTTGAGGCTTTTGTAGGAAATGGCACAGTGGAATGGTTTAGGGACAGGGTTCCACAGGGTAGGGGTATGTAACAAAGATCATCCACTGATGGTGGAGTGGAGGAAGCAGGGAACAAAAGAAAGACTTGCATTTATATAGCATCTTTCATGACCTCCGGATGTCCCAAAGCACTTTACAGCTAATTAAATACTTTTGAAGTGAAGTCACTGTTGTAATGTAGGAAACACTGTAGCAAAAGTAGCAGGTGCTGAAGGTGCATGTTAGAACACATGGTTGAAGATCACTCGGGCAGGGAAGGGTGAGGCTATGGATGGATTTCAAAACAAGAACAAAGATCTTGAAATCAATATGCTGTGGGGAACAGAGAGCCAGTTGAGTTTGGCAAGAACAACAGAAACCGATCAATACACAGTCACTAAGAATTTTGGCACAGTTCTTAACAAAGTACACGCAAAGTCTGACCCGACAATTGCCACATTCACACTTTTAGTTTACAAGATTCTAGGAGACTGAGTAGCATTGTGGCTTTCACCCTGGGACCTGTGTTAAAATCCAGCACACAATGACATGATAAAACATCGTTAGCTCGATTAGCTAAAATGTCCACTATGTGCGGTCTGTCTCAAACCAGTTTCTGTGTTCACCCACAGCACAATACTGCATAATTGGCATTGAATCCGCTCTTCAATTCAAGTCTTAAGTGCGGCTGATGTGGGAAATGGAATGGTCATCTTTCTACTAGGGAGAGCTCTTTTTGAGATTGATGCCTCTTTATGCTATAGAATGGCTTGCAACAGCAAGCGTTTTATCAGATTATCCCTATATGCTAAGTGACATGATACTCTTGATATTGAATAGTGTGAAATTTCCTTAGATCAAAACTACCGCCAACTCCAGATACAAACAGTGTGCGTGTTAGTAGCACTGGGTCTGACTGTGGGTGGTCTGACCTCATGGGTCCAACAACTGAACAACTGCCTGTACATACATGAACAGTAGCAGTGAAGTAGTGATTACGAGGGAGTAATGCACAAATGCGAATCTTGCACAGGCACAGTCCCTTGTTTTATCAAATCTCCAGCACAGATAACCAGGATAGATCTCATGCCAACAGGAACCAGCGCAGTTACTGGACGACTTCCACTAGATGAACCTTTGCTTTAGATCAAGTCCCGGGAGTACAACACTCCAATTGCTGCCTTCATGTGCTGCTCTCCCCAAGTTAGACTGTGATCTACTCCTTCCCCCTTGGCCTACTGGAAACTGACACGCAGTAAACACGATGACAGAGCATGCTTACAAGTTTGGAGCTCAATTCGTAACAGCCAGACTTTTCCGCTCCTGCACTCAACAGCCCATAATTCCCAGAGACGGCAAAGGTTAAACAGGTTTCCACTGGTTCTGTAGTTTAGTTCCACTTCAGCGGGGAGCTTGTTGACTGTGAGGTGGAGCATGGCAGCGAGGAAGATTGAGAAGAGGGTTGGGGTGATGACGCAGCCCTGTTTGACCCAGGTCCGGACGTGGATTGGGTCTGTAATGGATCCGTTGGCAAGGATTACAGCCTGCGTGTCGTCGTGGAGCAGGCGGAGGATGGTGCCGAACTTTTGGGGGCATCCGAAATGGAGGAGGACGCTCCATGGACCCTTGCGATTGATAGTGTCAAAGGCCTTTGCAAGGTCGAAGAAGGCCATGTATTGACAGCAGGGATGTTGTCAGGGGCCATTGTCTTTGCTGTATCCAGTGCGCTCAGCTGTTTCTTGATATCATGTGGAGTGAATCGAATTGGCTGAAGACTGGTTTCTGTGATGGTGGGGACCTCCGGAGGCGGCTGATATGGATCATCCACTTGGCACTTCTGACTGAAGATGGTTACAAACGCTTCAGCTTAGCCTTTTGCACTCATGCTGTGCTCCACCATCATTGAGGATGAGGATATTCATGGAGCCTCCTCCCGTTAGTTGTTTAATGGTCCACCACCATTCACGACTGGATATGGCAGGACTACAGAGCTTTGATCTGATCTGTGTTGCAACTTCTCCAGGTTGGTACCTCATTTTTAGGTATGAATGGTGCTGCTCCTGGCATGCTCGTCTACATATCTCATTGAAACAGGGCTGGTCTCCTGGCTTGATGGTAATGGTAGAGTGAGGGACATGCTGTGCTACATATGCCAGGTTACATATTGTGGCGGAATACAATTCTGCTGCTGCTAATGGTCCACAGCGCCTCATGGATGCCCAGTTTTGAGCTGCTAGATCTGTTCTGAATCTATCCCATTTAGTACGCTGGTAGTGCCACACAACATGATGGAGGGTGTCCTCAGTGTGAAGGCGGGACTTCGTCTCCACATTGACTGTGCGGTGGTCACTGCTACCAATGCTGTCATGGACAGATAGATCTGCGACAGGTAGATTAGTGAGGATGATGTCAAGTAGGTTTTTCCCTCTCATTGGTTCTCTCACCGCCTGTCGCAGACCCAGTCTGGCAGCTATGTCCTTCGGGGTTCGGTCAGTATTGGTGCTAATAAGCCATTCTTGGTGATGGGCATTGAAGTCCCCCACCTAGAATATATTCTGTGCCCTTGCTACTATCGGTGCTTCTTCCAAGTGGTGTTGAGCACGGAGGAGTACTGATTCATCAGCTGAGGGAGGGCGGTAGGTAGTAATCAGCAGGCGGTTTCCTTGCCCATGCTTAACCTGAAGCCATGAGACTTCATGGGGTCTGGAGTCAATGTTGGGGACTCCAAGTGTCACTCCCTCCCGACTGTATACCACTGTGCTGCTACTTCTGGTGGGTCTATCCTGCTGGTGGGACAGGACATCATACCCAGGGATGGTGATGGAGGATTCTGAGACATTGGCTGAAAGTTATACTCAGAATCATACCTATCAGGCTGTTGCTTGACTAGTCTGTGGGACAACTCTCTTAATTTTGGCACAAGTCCCCAGATGCTGGTGAGGAGGACTTTGCCGGGTTGACTGGGCTGGGTGTGCCACTGTCTCGTCCATGGCTGGTGCTGAGGTTGATGTCAGGTGGTCCGTCCGGTTTTACTTTTCTTTACAAGTGCTGTCTAACTATTTTTCTTGTAATTAACACACCGTAATTTAATGTGAAATATATAATGTGTCCGCATGATGATTTTCTGCCCATTTGGAGAAATCGGGAGTAAATATTGAGCATCTGTGCAGTTTTTGGTATGGCCCAGTGATAAAAGGGTGGATTGTCAGCCCTGAGGCAGGCTCTCATCCCATCCCGTACGTTACACAATTAATCTCTCGCAAGGTGTGTAGACTGCTTCTGGAAGCTGCCTTTTGCGTAAACCCATGTAAAAATGTTGAGAGAATTATGTCTTCTGTGACAGAACTGCTGGCAAACAATAATAACCTGTATTTGTGGATGACCCAATAATGAAAGTGAGAAGAATGGTTTGGTGGGGGGGCGGGGGATTGCAAACACCTGCCGTTTGATTAGCGATTGTCGTGCAGGACCAGCTCTGGCTTTTTTTCCTCTCTCCATAACCAAGATTAAATGATTGGATTGGGTTAAATATTTTGCTTTTCGAGGAATGGCACTACTTAACCATGCTATGTTTTGAAATTTGCATTATTCTTGACCTAGACCTTATCTTAACAGTGCTTGTGGTGTTCAGTTGTTATCTCATGTCATTTTGTGTTGCTTTTCATGCTTCCCATTGTGTATCCAGTATCGTATTTCCTTAAGACGCATTCTTTAACTGTTTTCCATTGGCCGCTTAAGTGGTTTCTTTGGTGAGGAGATCTGCATACCACGTGCTCTATTACTGCAATTAATTGTTTTTATCTACATTGTAATCGTGTTTCTCCTCTACAAGAAAACATTATTGGCTCGAGCCCTATAATTTACCTGAAGTATTCTAATATTTTGCCATTGAGGGATTTTTAACTAGGTGTGTATTATGCTTTAAATGGGGTTAATATTAAGAGAAACACAGTAAAGTATGGGGGTATGACCAAATGACTTATTTATACATACTTTGCATAGTCGTCAGTGAGATATTATAAAATGGAGTTATTTGTTTCGGCTGTGAATCTTGTCCATGCTTGGCATGAGATTTTTTGAGTCATGAATGAAGTACTGCAGTCTTTCACAACTATGAATAGTTCTTGATATGAATGTTGACATGTTGCAGGTTCTGTCCCTTCCCGCTGCCTTCTAGGCTCAGTGTTTCTGCACTTAAGTGCCCCCTTTTTAAAAGCTGATCTAGTGAGTAGAAGCACCGCTGTTGGCACTAAACCAGAAAGTCCCAGGTTCAATTCTTGTTTGTGCCATACTATCTCACATGGAGCACAATTAGATGCTGAATTTGCCCTCTAACCTTCCCCCACCCCCAGGGATCAAGCTTGGTTGTGATGCCTGCCGTGATCCAATAGTCTGCTGCCGCTCACTATCTAGACTCACACTTCAGCTCAGTACCAGAGGGCCTCTGCAACCCGCAGAACCTTACCCCAGCATGAGTCAATACCTTTAGGAGAGGAGGGGTGACGAGTTGAAGGGGAAAAAAGGAGTCTTGCCCATCAGTGCCTCCTTAAAAATAATTCAAAAAGAGTGACGAATAACCAACATCTTTTTTTAATTTCTTGAATATTTTTCTGTAAATAATGATCTCATGAGGGAGGCTCCCACTTAGAAAAGGCTGAAACGGGCATTATGAGCCAAATTAACAGCTGTGGAGTGGGTGTATCTGTGTTTTTTGTCATAATTGTTAATTTGACTCTATTACATATAGTTTGTGCAGCAAATCTCCACCCCACCAACCCCCCCCCCCCCGGGCCCCCAACCACCCTCAGCTCAGAAGTTAAATATTTTTTTCAGAAGGAAAAATTGTTTAATGATTTGAGCTGTTTCTTTAAATAAAACTGAATCCATTCTTAGAGCTGCATGTCTGGTAAATAAGTATGAGTTGTTTAGCTTGGGTTATATCTTGACTTTTGCGTACATACTGGCGCAAACAATAAAGATTAAAGGTCTGAAAGAGGATATTTAAAACTCTGACCCAGGCCGTATAGTAGTGGAGCTATAAAGACAAAAGAGCCAGCACAGACTCAATGGCTCGAATGGCCTCCTTCTGTGCTGTCCTATTTTATGATTTGAGCAGTTTCATATTTTGATCAACTTTTTAAAATAAGTTGGAGAAATCCCTGCGAAAGTTCTGGTTGTTGCGATGAATATAGACTGACACTGAGGAAGAGAGTGTTTGAAGACCAGGCCCTCCAATCTGGCACCAAGCTCATTGTCTATAGGGCTGTAGTGATACCCGCGCTCCTGTATGGCTCAGAGATGTGGACCATATACAGTAGACACCTCAAATCGCTGGAGAAATACCACCAACGATGTCTCCACAAGATCCTGCAAATCCCCTGGGAGGACAGATGCACCAACGTTGGCGTCCTCGATCAGGCCAGCATCGAAGCACTGACCACACTCAACCAGCTCTACTGGACAGGCCACATTGTCCGCATGCCTGACGCAAGACTCCCAAAGCAAGCGCTCTACTCAACTCCTACATAGCAAGCGAGCCCCAGGTGGGCAGAGGAAACGTTTCAAGGACACCCTCAAAGCCTCCATGATAAAATGCGACGTCTCCACCGACACCTGGGAGTCTCTGGCCAAAGACCGCCCTAAGAGCATCCGGGAGGGCGCTGAGCACCTCGAGTCTCGTCGCTGAGAGCATGCAGAAAACAAGTGCAGGCAGCGGAAGGGGTGTGCGGAAAACCTGTCCCATCCACCCTTTCCTTCAAATACTGTCTCTCCCATCTGTGACAAAGACTGTAATTCCCGTATTAGACTGTTCAGTCACCTAAAAACTCACTTTTTTTTTAAAGAGTTGAAGCAAGTCTTCCTCGATTTTGAGGGACTGCCTATGATGAGGCTGACACTATTTAGTACTTCATGGGGTACTTCATAGGTTCCTGTGCCTCATGGAGGAGGGTAGTGGTGGAGAGAAGAAATGCCTGTGGAGAACATTAAGTAACGGAGTGTGGAAAGGGATGATTATTGTCGATGATGTTTGATTAATTCTGGGGATTGGAGAGTTTGGTGCAGAATTTCCCCTCTTGGAGATTGAGTGGGTGGGGTAGTTGCGTAGAAGGATAGATTGCACACACTCTGTGGAAGGAGCAGCCTTGATGGGTGGAATGGTATTTTCTCATTCCATTCATAATTACCATCATTCAGTATGACGGGGATTTTTTTGATTGTCGTGTTGGATGAATCTGAATCACAGGTGGTTAGCTGAGAAGATGGAAGAAAAGCTGTGGAGAAAGTTAGATATCGAGATCGGTTCTAGTTCCTGCAGAATCTACTTTCTTTCAAATTGTTTCTATTCCATTCGAACTTACAAATATAGCTAGATTTGGTTAATAGGTCTACAACAATTTTAAAAAGGGTTATTGGATGACTTGTGAAATTACTATGCTCTGATAATGATTACTTTGCGAATGTATATTACTTTTGAGGCATGCAAACTCTCCTCATACCAATTTATTGTGTGGAACAGAGGAGTGAAAGCTGCTTCCTGACCATACACCACATTAGAGTCTCCACTTACTCATCTTAAGCAGTGAATGAAAGAGATTGCGTTTATATAGCGCCTCAGGATAGCCCAAAGCATTTCACAGCCAATGAATTACTTTTGAAGTATGGTCACTGTTTTTGGAGATGAATTTGCACACTGCAAGGTCCCACATATACCAGTTAATCTGTTTCTTTTTGGTGTTGGCTGAGGGAAGAAGGTTTCCCCAAACTTGTCTTTCAACGGTGACATAGGATCTTTTGCACCCCTTGAGCAAGCAAATAGGGCGTCGCTCCATTGTCTAACAAATCTATCTAGCCAGTCTTGAAAGCTCCAATTGTCTTAGAATCCACAGCCTTTTGGATAAGAGATTTCCAAATTTCTAACTGTCCGCATAGAAAAAGTGCTCCCTGATTTTGCTCCTGAAGCACCCAGCTCTAATGTTAAGGTTATGCCCCCTTGGTCTTGATAACCTAACCAGAGGAGTTTCTCCATCTCTACCTCATCAAATCCTTTTAACATTTTAAACACTTCAATCAACTTAGCCTTATCCATTGAACATGAAGTACTATGGTTATGATAAAAAAAAACACAGACAAAATAAAATGAAAAGAGATACATCAGTAAACGCCCCTACCCAAAACATTTTCTTGTCTTTTAAATATTTTCAGCTGCTGCCAGACCAGCATTTTTTATTTGCATTTCATCTATCTCTCTCTCTCTCTCTCTCTCTCTCTCTCTCTCTCAACGCATCTGATATTAGAGTTTATAGTGTCTCATTGCAAGTGGGACTTTATTGTGCGCAACTTTCATGACATTTTATTTTGAATTGCACATATTCTTTGTCGTAGAGGCACTAAACAAGTTTGGTAAGGCTTGCCTTAAAAATACTTTCCTTTGTATTATCTCAACAGTGGCAGGTACCATAATGTGAATGCCACAGTGTAAGCACCAGATTAATTTTTTTACAATGAATGATTCTATTTGTCTTGGTTCAGGTGGTGAGTATGTTCTGTCACTGGTGAAGGGAAAAATAATGTGGACAAGATGCATTACTTTCCAGTGATACAGTGACCTATGATTACACTGCCAATGCTTACTGAAGCGTAGGCTAGTAGTTTTAAAATGACACGTATACCAGGAGGAGTTACCAACTGACTTGTCCGCTCTCCACCATCTTGCCAGGATGATTCGGCCAATTTTGCACTTTGATGCCTGGTAGAGGTTGGCCATCTTGGCATCTTGGTACTGACTGGGGTTCGAAGTTGGGATTTCTTTGCTCAAAAAAAAGTGCACAAGTTCTATAAAATTATTTGGCGAGTCTCATACCCTGCACAAGTCTTGTACATTTCCTCACAGGTAGTCTCTCAGTGGCAGATGTCTTTTTGCACAATTGGGAATAGTACATGGAGGAGAGGGTCGCTTAAAAGGATAACATTTTTAACAACACAGCAATTTGCATTTTTAAAGCGCTATAGTAAAATATTCCAAGGTGCTTCACAGGAGTGTTGTCAGACAAAATTTGACACCAAGCAATGTACAAGTTTAGTGAGGGAATACCAGAGCTTGGGGCTTAGACAGCTGAAGGCATGGCTGCCAATAGTGGGGTGAAATAAATCTGATGCACAAGAGGTCAGAATTGGAGGAACGCAGAGATCTTGGAGGGTTGTAGGGCTTGAGGATCTATCCTTGGCCCCCTCCTATATTTCATCCACACGCTGCCCCTCGGAGACATCATCTGAAAACTCAGCGTCAGTTTCCACATGTACGCTGACAACACCCAGCTCTACCTCACCACCACTTCTCTCAACCCCTCCACTGTCTAAATTGTCTGGCTGCTTGTCTGACATCCAGTACTGGATGAGCAGAAATGTTCTCCCAATTAGTATTGGGAAGACTGAAGCCATTGTCTTCAGTCCCCGCCACAAACTCCATCCCCAAACCACCAACTCAATCCCTCTCCCTGGCAACTGTCTGAGGCTGAACCAGCCTGTTCGCAACCTTGGTGGTGTCGTATTTGACCTGGAGATGAGCTTCCGAACACACATCTGCGCCATGGCTGAGTCTGCCTATTTCCACCTGTAACATTGCCTGACTCCGCCTCTGTCTCAGCTCATCTGCTGAAACCCTCATCCATGCCTTTGTTACCTCTAGACTTGACTCTTCCAATGCACTCTTGGCTGACCTCCCATCTTCCACCCTACATAAAATTAAGCTCATCCAAAACTCTGCCCGTATCCTAACTTTCACCCATCAACCATGTGCTCACTGACCTTCATTGGCTCCCAGTTAAGCAACATCTCGATTTTAAAATTCTCATCCTTGTTTTCAAATCCTTCCATGGCTTCACCGCTCCCTCTAAGTCTGTAACCTCCTTCAGCCCTAAAACCCTCAGATATCTGTGCTCCTTCCGTTCTGGTCTCTAGCGCTTCACTGATTTTATTCGCTCCACCATTGGCGGCCATGCGTTCAGCTGCCTGGACCCCAAGCTCTGGAATTCCCTCCCTAAATCTCTCCACCTCTCTAACTCTCTTCCTTTAAGACACTTCTTAAAACCTATTTCTGTGACCCCCATTTACCTTAATATCACCTTATGTGGCTCGGTGTCAAATTTTGTTTGATAATACTCCTGTGAAATGCCTTGGGATGTTTTACTACGTTAAAGGTGCTATATAAAGCAAGTTGTCCTTTGAGGTTATGGAGGCATTGCTGGACAGGAAGCCAATGTCGATCACAGCACAAGGGTGATGAGCGAACGGAACTTGGTGCGAGTTAGGATACGGACAGCAGAGTTGTGGGTGAGCTGTAGCTAACAATGGGTGGAAGTTGGGAGGCCGACTAGAAGAGCATCGGAATAGTCGCCTGAGGGTAGCAAAAGCATGGATAAGACTTTCAGCAGCAGATGGACAGAGGCAGGCAATATTCCAGAGGTGAAAGTAGGCGGCCTTGGTGATTGTGAAGATATGGGATTGGAAGCTCGGCTTGAGATCAAATAGGATGCCAAGGTTGCAGTCAGTCTCGTTCAACCTCGGACAGTGGTCAGTGAGGGGGATGGAACGGAGTTTGTGGTGGGGGTCGAAAACACTGGCTTCGGTCTCCCCGATGTTTAATTGGAGGAAATATCTGACTCATCCAATACTGGATGGCGGGACAAATCAAAGGCAGTCGAGAGAGGTGGCGGTGATGAGGTAGAGCTGGGTGTCATCAGAGTACATGTGGAAACTGACGCTGTAGTTGTTGAGGGGCAGCATGTCGATGAGAAATAGGAGGGGGCCAAGGATAGATCCTTGTAAGCCTCCAGAGGTAAAGGTGCGGGAGCAGCAAGAGAAGCCATTGCAGGAGATTCTTTGACTACGACTGGATAGATAAGAATGGAAACAGGCAAGTGCAGTCTCCCCCAACTGGACAATGGGGAAGAGGTGTTGGTGGAGGAAGGTGTGGCCAGTCGTGTCAAAGGCTCCAGTTCGGTCGTGAAGAGTGATGGGGGATAGTGCACCAAGGTCACATTCGCATTGGATGCCATTTGTGACTTTGAGGCCGTTTCAGTGATATGGCAGGGGTGAAAACGTGACTGGAGAGGTTCAAACATGAAGTTGCGGGATGGATAGGCACTGATTTGGGAGGCAACAACACGTTCAAGGACTTTTGATAGAAAAGGAAGGAAGGATGGAGATGGCGACAGTTGTCAAGGGTGGACTTTGAGAAAGTGGCTGATGGCAGATTTGAAAGGGAGGGGGACAGTATCGGAGGAGAGGGAACCGTTAACAATATCAGCTAATATGGGGACCAAAAGGAAATTCGGGATGTCAGCAGTTTAGCGGGGAAAGGGTCAAGAGAGCAGGGGTAAGTCTTTTGGACAAGATGAGCTCCAGGAGGTCGTGAGGGGACATGGGAGAGAAATTAAAGATTAGAAATAAGATGCTTTAGTGAGCTAATCTGCCTCACAAATTAACAAGCATATTTAGGTGTACATAAATATTTAACCCACTTATGGCAAATTGGGAAGACTTTTGCACTTCAACTTGGCTTAGTGGTAATGCTTTTTCCTGAGTCTGAAGATCATGGGTTTAAACCCCACTCCCAAGTTCCTGAGCACAAACTCTCACCTGACACTCCAGTACAGTACTGCATTGTCGAAGATGAGATGTTAAACCGAGGCCTCGTCCACCTGTTCAGGAGGATGTGAAAGATTCCATGGTACCAATGTTCCTGCTAATCTGCGCAGCCGAGCAGCGGTCTGGAGGTCCCGTGCAGGCTGTTCACTTGCTTTTCAATGGAAGAAACTGCGCTTGCGTGAAAATTTGAATGGCCTGTGCAGCCAGTTAAAGGGACAGTGCATGAAAAAAACATTGCATGGCACTATTCAAAGAAGAGTCTGGGGTGTTCTACTCGTGTCCTGGCCAATATTTATGTCTCAACCAACTCCACCATTGTCTAGTCATTTATCTCATTGCTGTTTGCGGGACCGTGTCGCCGCATTTGCCTGCATTGCAACAGTGACTATGCTTCAAAACAATTCAGTGGCTGTAAAGTGCTTTGGGGCATGCCCAGGATGGGAAATGTTCTGTAAAAATGAAAGTTACTTTTTCTATGCAGTTCTAAAATAACAAGTTAAAAAGGAAACTGTTTTTTCCAAGTTTCCAAGTGGTGAAGAACCATTGAGGCGAGGTAGTTGACTTGAACATTAGTGAGAATACAGGTTCTAGTCAAGAACCTCGACACCATCCAGGACAAAGCAGCCCATCCACCACTTTAAACAATTCGGGTGACCCAATTGACGTCTTTAAAATTATGAAAGATTTTGATAGAGTAGATTCAGAGAATTTCCACTTGTTGGGAAGAGCATGACTAGAGGCCATCAGTACAAGATAGTCACCATCAAATAGGGAATTCAAAAGAATCTTCTTTACCTGAGAATGTGGAGCTCGCCAACACGGAGTAGTTGAGACAAATAGCATCGATGCATTTGACGGAGGCTAGATAAGCATATGAGGGAGAAAAGAATAGAGGGTTATGCTGAGTTAGATGAGGAAAGACAGGAGGAGGCTCGAGTAAAGCCTAAACACCGGCATGGACTAGTGGGGCCGAATGGCCTGTTTCTGTGTTGTATGTATATCCTATGTATTGACTTGTTAATGATCAAAGCATGGACAAGTACTAAGAACCCAGATAACATGAGCACCTACAAATTAGCATTCTGTGCAATTATTCCTACAGTTGTCTTTAATCATGGCTGTTTGACAACTGCGAGATCTTTAGACTGGATAAATAGTGGGGAATTCTCTCATAGGCCTCTTGTACATCCCCACTCCATTTATCCCACCAATAGCGGCCGTGCCTTCAGCTGCCTAGGCCCTAAGCCCTGGAATTCCCTCCCTAAACCTCTCTACCTCTCCTCCTTGGTCACCACCACCACCACCTTGAGGGAAATCGGCAGTAAATGCTGGCCTAGCCAGCGATGCCCTCATTCCATGAATGAATTTTAAAAAATGACTCTCCTTAAAACCCATCTCTTTGACCAAGCTGTATCTCTCACTTTGGCTTGTCATCTATTTTTGTCTGAACGCTTCTGTGAAGCATCTTGGGATGTTTTCTACGTTAATGTGCTACATAAATGCAGATTGTTCCAGTTCTTGGGTGCAGCAGGAAATTTGAACCCCGGAGGAACTGAGGTTTGCATCATTCATGTACGTTACCATATCTGGAAGGTCTATTAAGACAAAATTGACACACTCACTCTGAGGTCTTGTTGGGTACCATTACATTTGGAATTACATTGCAAAAAGGATATTTTAATCTTTTATGGACCTATCCTTATTGCTTTGTTAAATTGTGCTGTTTCAGTATCTTATGTGTAATAATTAACTTGTAATTAGTTTATCTCTCCTGAATTGGTGAAAAGACATGGCCTAGAAATTCGGTTTCCAGCTAAATCGGTATTTTTCACCAAAATTACCGTTTTTGTTTCGTTATCGCTATCGGGCCCGATATTCAGGCCTTAATTTGTGCAGTGGTAAAAAATTGGCATTGCATGAGGAGTCGCGGCACAAACCGCGAATTTCGGCAACTTTAGTCCGAGGCTGATACAGCTGCGAGAGAGGCCTTGGGAGGGAGGAAAACACCCCCAAAAAATTGGAATAGAAAAAGTCACATCGAATTGCTGAAAAATAATTTAAAAATAAAAACTTTAACTTGCCTTTTTTGCAGGTCTTCATACTTACCACTGCTGGCAGGGCTGCACGATAGGTTTTATCCTGTCAATATTCTGAGCGCAGAATCATCGCTATTATCATAGGCAGTCCTTCGGAGTCAAGGATGACTTGCTTCCACACTCGGTGAGTTCTCAGGTGACTGAAGAGTCCAATGCGGGACCTACAGTCTCTATCGCAGGTGGGACAGACCGTGTTGAAGGAAAGGGTGGGTGGGGAGCCTGGGTTGACGCACACTCCTTCCACTGTCTACACTAGATTTCTGCTTGTTCTCGGCGATGAGACTTGACGTGCTCCGAGCCCCCCCGGATGCTCTTCCTCCACTTAGGGCAGTCTTGGGCCAGGGATTCCCAGGTGTCGGTGGGGATGTTGCACTTTATCAAGGAGGCTTTGTGGGTGTCCTTGAAGCATTGCCACTGCCCACCTGGGGCTTGTTTGCCGTGTTGAAGCTCCGAGTAGAGCACTTGCTTTGGGAGTATCCTGTCGGGCATGCGGATGATGTGGCCCATCCAACGGAGCTGGTCAAGTGTGGTCAGTGCTTCGATGCTGAGGATGTTGGCCTGAGTGGGAACACTGACGTTGATGCGTCTTATCCTGCCAATGGATTTGCAGGATCTTCCCGAGGCAAAGCTGGTGGTACTTCTCCTGCATTTTGGGGTGTCTGTTCTATATAGTCTACGTCACTGAGCCATATAGGAGGGAAGGTATCACTACTGCCCTGTAGACCATAAGCTTGGTGCCATATTTGAGGTCCTGGCCTTCAAACACTCTCTTCCTTAGGCGACCGAAGGCTGCGCTGGCACATTGAAGGCAGTGTTGGACCTAGTCATCGATGTCTGCCTTTGCTGACAATAGGCTCCCGAGGTATGGAAAATGATCCACGTTGTCCAAGAATACGGATGCGGAGGGAGCCAAATTTCTGGTGAAAATGCTATTTCGACTGTTGCACGATGGCGCTCCTCTCCTAGCGGTACGTGGAAAGCGCCGTTGTGCAAAGGTCACTGAGTTTTCCGCTGACCAGGTTTCTGCCAAAAAGGGTGAAATAGCACCAAAAACACGGTCACAAAATCGCCAAATTTTTAGCCCATGTTCTTTTCAGAGAATATAGTGAGTATGCCACAAAATCTTCAATGGACAAAAAAAACGCAATTAAGGATTACTTGTTAAAGCTGGACACAGAAACCATACGTAGTGGCTTGGAATTTGCTGCAATGGTGATATTGACAACGAATACCATTAGTTAGACTGTTGTGCTTCCCAATCTTCCAATGACAAATTTACGCTATATATTTTCTTGGATAAATAATTAGAACAACAACAACTTGTATTTATGTAGCCGTAGTCAAACCTCCCAAGGCGCTTCACAGGAGCTTTATCAAACAAGATTTGACTCCGAGACACAAGGAGATATTAGGACAGGTAACCAAAAGCTTGGTCAACGAGGCAGGTTTTAAGGAGCATCACTGCGAGCATCGTGGATAAATGGGAGCAGCCAGGTTGATGATAACAGTAAAAACCCATTGCAATGTGATGTTACTCGAGGCCCGGACGTGTTTCAACGAATCAGTTGAACATTAGAGGCAAGGACATCGCCGGAGGGAGGAAGGCCCATGATTGAGGGCGGAGATTGAAGGTAGGGCCCATACCTCTGGTCGGAGGCTCATCACCATTGGGTATCGGGTGGAGCAGCTGAGTCGGCCACGTCCAGTGGGGGACGAAAAGCGAAGGTCCAGTTGGAAGGTCTTGGCGGCAGGGAGGTCGATCTGGAAGGTAAGTCTTGATTGGGGGATGGGCAGTGGGCCCAGGTAGCTGTCCTTGCAGAACGGGTTTTAGTGGTAGGGATATACTTTAGTGGGGGGAGAAAATGCACCCACTATTGGGGCCAGGGGGGGAACTTAAACAGTCGGGGGGAGGGGGGGGTGGCTTGTGGAGATTGAGGGAGAGATGGGTGAAGTTGAAGCCTCCTTGATAAAGTGCGACATCCTCACTGGCATCTGGGAATCCCTGGCCCAAGACCACCCTAAGTGTCGCCGAGAGCATGCGGAGGACCAGTGCAGACAGCGGAAGGAGGGTGCGGCAAACCAGACTCCCTACCCACCCTTTCCTTCAATGACTGTCTGCCCTACCAGTAACAGAGACTAATTCCCGTATTGGATTGTACAGTCACCTGAGAACTCAGTTTTGGAGTAAAAGCAAGTCTTCCTCGATTTCGAGGGACTGCCAATGATGATATTCAAATCCCCAATTAGGCGAGCTACCATTGAATAGCGTGACTAGTGCTGGCAGCCCACCCATTTAATGATAATAGGGGCCCCTGATTTATTTTATTTCCTAGTTCCACCCATGTGCATTGCCTGCGAAATGCCAATCCTGAGCCCAAAAACGCGCCCAGTTGAATTTCTACCCCTATGAATTTGTATGAAATCTGAATCTTCCTATTGGCAAATATCCATAAGCTCTTGCTGCATTTTTCTTGGATATTTAAGAAGTGTGGCTAGAGGACATATTTCATTAGTAAGCAACTTCAGGCTATCACTGGTGAAGGCCTACTCCAATAATGGTAGACTGAAATTTAGAACTAGGCATCTGGACCATGGTGGTCTCTAACTGTTGGGTGAATTGTAGAACAGTCACGGATTGTATTGTTGCTCCATAGAGGGACGTGATCAAGGCCCAGGAGACGCGAGTTCGGGGTCAGAGGCCCAGGGGCAGCACGGGCCAGCCCACACTGCGATATGTGTGCGCACAAGGTCTGTGCAGCAGAGCTGGTCTCAAGTCGTCTTGGTTAATCCTTACCACTGCTGGACCAAGACCTAGCTCTGTCAAGCCCATGTGGTGGCTGGTGTGCAACGGTCACATGTTTTTAAAAAAAAAAAAAAAAATCCACCACAGGCATCTTCCACCCTTCAGGATGTAGTTCGGGTCTTTCATTGAAACACCTGTGAACTCATCCTTTTTTTGGCCTGGAAGCAAGTCATCCTCGCTTCGAGGGACCGCCTATGATGATGATGATGATGATGATTAACATTAGAACTGATGGACAGAAACGCGCACAAATTCAAATAATAGAGTGCTGACTCGCCTTGAGGGCTGTTTTTAGATCTGCTATCTGCTATGATGTAGTGCTTGACTTTTTTTGTGTGTAAATAGGCACATTGTAATCTCTATCGACTGCATTCACAACACGTAGGATTAACGATCCAAATTACAAAACAAGAGTTGCATTAGGATGGTAGTTTAAGGCCAGGAACCGGCATCCTGCTCCTGCCAGATATTTAGGCCTCATATTAACCTTCCCACA
Organism: Pristiophorus japonicus; assembly: GCF_044704955.1. Classification (NCBI taxonomy): domain Eukaryota; kingdom Metazoa; phylum Chordata; class Chondrichthyes; family Pristiophoridae; genus Pristiophorus; species Pristiophorus japonicus. Next base: position 309,188,723 of record NC_091977.1, read on the forward strand.
ATGGGCGAGAGAGGATTGGGTGGGTGGGGGTGGTTAAAAATTGAAATGCACGGAATGCACCACAATCTGCCGCACACGTGTTTTTTGCTGCGGACTTTGGGGCATCTGACTGTCCTACTTGTGCAGAAGTGGGAGGTTTATTAACATATTTAAAACTCAATTTGAAGTTAACTGCTGGGGACGGGAAACTCGCCAGTGAAACGGGGGCGGGAGCTGCTGGCTCCCCAAGGTGAGTGGCTGTTTCAACACTCCCTGTGGGCCAGGAGGAGCAAGAGTGCACCCTCCCGTCCCGGCCCCTCAGGGAAACCTTCGGCCTCCCCTTGCCCTGATCGATAGCCTCTTCGCCCCCTCAGCTGCAATCTCCAACCTCTCCCAATTGCCGATCTCCACCTGCTGCTTCCCCTCGCCCCCCAGATTGCTGAGAACTGTCACATACTGTGCAATTATTCCTACAGTTTTTTCAGCGACAATCTTTATCAGATTTATTGAGCTCAATTTCAAAATTTGCCATGGTGGAATTTGAAATGGCAATCTGTACATTGCTCATCCAGCACTGAATCTACTAGGCGACTGTACCTATTTAGATCTGTCTGTTTTGTTTCTTAGTCACTTATGAACTTCTATTCACACATTCTTTCCAGCTCTCCTCTTTGGGTTGCTCTTTGTATAGCAGTTTTCCATTTACAGTAGAACATTGTTACCTAGTCTTTTGGGAGTTTACGTACTTTCAAAGAACAATGTGTGGGTGATTTGTGACTCTTGGTTTTCACATTGAGTTTTTGAACTACATCAGTACTATAATTACTTTAAAGCCTTCGATGCAGTGAGTTAAGTATTTCTGAAGAGCGTATGCATACTTGGAAAACCATTTAGGCCAGAAAGAGAGTAAATGAATCAGCTAGAGCTGCCAAGCGCCCCTTTATATTTTCCATATTTTTTTACCCTTTTCTATATAAACATTTCCAAGGTGTAACATCCACAGGAAGAGGGAAACTACAGGCTGTGAGGCTTACTTACTGAATATGGTCTTGTCAAACTTTCTGACATGCTGAAGAGTTTTACTTTCCAGGCCTGTTATACTGCACAACTTATGTCTGTGCAAAGTAGTTTTAACTTTACAGTGATGTAAAGAGTGTGATGCTGGCCGGCCAGATCAAATTCTGGCAAGCTAAGTGAGACCATTCTGAGAATACAAGTCTAACAGCAATCGATGCAAAGCAAACACACAAATTTTACTATGGTTTTCTTATACTAAATTTCAATTTTTAGCCATTTTATGTTGACAGCATAACGCTCCTATGAAGTGTCTTGGAACGTTTTAAAGAAAGAAAGACATACAATTATATAACGCCTTTCATGACCACCAGACATCCCAAAGCGCTTTACAGCCAATGAAGTACATTTGGAGCGTAGTCACTGTTGTAATGTGGGAAACCTGGCAGCCAATTTACGCATTGCAAGGCCCCACAAACAGCAGTGTGATAATGACCAGATAATTTGCTTTATGTTGATTGAGGGATAAATATTGTCCAGGACCCGGGGATAACACCCCTGCTATTCTTCGAAATAGTGCTGTGGGATCTTTTACGTCCACCTGAGAAAGCAGATGGGGCCTCTTTAACATCCATTCCAAAAGACGGCACCACCACTCCCTCAGAACTGCACTGGAGTGTCAGCCTAGATTTTGTGCTCAAGTCTCGAGTGGAACTTGAACCCACAACATTCTGACTCCGACTGCTACCCACTGAGCCACAGCTGCCACTAAACATTTTACTATGTAAAGGCACTATATGAATGCAAGTTGTTGATGAAAAGCCAACAGGCCCACCACCTATTTGCCAACGCGTGGATGCTGGTGAGCTTTGCTTTGAAGCTGAGGGGGCAGCAGGTATCAATCTCAAAACGGATGCCCTTATCTAATAGATAACGAAAAAAACCTAAATACTGCAGATGCTGGAAATCTGAACAGAAAAAATTTGCAATATTCAGCCTGTTGGGCAGCACCCATAAAAAAAAGAGAGATTAGTGGACGCTTCGGGTCACATCCTGAGAACATGAAGATATTGCAGATGAACATCATTTTAAAAGGAACACAATGAAGGGGGGGGGGAAAAGGCACCAACACTCAGGAGAAGAATAACAATGACCTATGAAACACATTGGCCATTTAATCGTCTCCTCTTCTCCACCTAAGCATTTCACAGGTCATTCTATTTTGTCCCCTGCGTGGTTGTGTTTTCTCTCCCCTCACCCCACCCCCCCACTTCTCCCTTTCCCTTGTGTTCCTTTTTAAAAAAAAACGCGGTTCATCTGTAAAATCTTCTCGTCCTGAGGAAACACCTTTAAGACCCGAGACGCTGGCTAACTTCTGTTTTTCCTACCTGACCTGCTGAGTATTTCCAGCCTTTTTCTGTTTTTGTTCCCATTTTTAACAGCACCATTAAAACAGCTGTGGAGTGTTAGCTGCGCAGGACAGTGAAGTGGTGATGTGTCTCCATGGACAGGTTTCACGGGGTAGGTCATTTCAGTGACTTAATTACTTGAAGCTCAAACGAAAGGATTCAAATTGATATATTTATGCACCGTTCCTTGGAAAGCAGCTGCTTGTGTCTTCATTCTTGTGCTTTTTATTTTCATAAATCCAGGACCCCCAGGGAAATGCACATATCTTATTCCTGGCAGGAGTTTTCCTTTCAAGCATATGGATAAAACACTTTTATATTAAAAAAAAACACCTGTTTCTGTCACTGGTTATAGTCTCCAGATTGCAGTTATGTGGCTAACTGCTAGGTTGGGGACCCATTTAATTTTTTATCCCCTGGAATCTTTGTGTAAGCAGTAGCAAATCTTCGTACCTGAGAAAATGATGTCCAGGCACACTTCTTTTTCCCCGGTGTATAAATATTTTCTTTTCGTTACACTGCTAGTGCACATATGAACTTGTGTCCAACATGAGCTAGATTGTATGGGCCCAAGTTTCGGGTGGAGTTGCTCCTAGTTTTTTGGAGCAACTAGTTTAGTTTGGAGTATGTTAGAAATTGCAATTCTCGGATAATAGTTTGCTCCAGTTCTAGTGAGTTAGTTTAGGTTGGCTTTAGGTAAGGTATTTTTATTTTTCAAAAGTGGGTGTGTCCAGCCACTCAGGCCTGTTTTGAAAGTTTCGGCAGTGAAAACTTACTACAAACTAACTTAAGATGGAGTAAGTATCCACTTTTGTAAGTTCTGAAAAACCTTACCTAGAGTTAAGTTTAGTGCAGGTACAGCCAGAGACGGGGGTGGGGGTGGAGGGTGAGAAGCATTAAACACAAAGGACACCAACATCACAACAGTGGGGGGGGAGGGAAGTTAGAGGATTTTCCATAAACACCTTCATAATAACAATAAAGAAGTAAAATACATTTAAAGCAGTAAGCACAAAACAAAGCAGTACATTTATGAAGCACAAAAAGTAATAAGCAATTAATTAATAAAAAATAGAAGGAAACCTGCACCTAAAGCTCCAAGACCAAAATAATAAGCAACCAATCAATAAAAAATAAAAAAATAGAAGTCCTACCTTTATGTGAAGGGAAGGTGTTTCTGTCTGTGTGTGTGTGTCTCTCTCTCTCTCTCTCTGTATCTGACAGTGAGGGGTGGGGGCATTGGGTGTGGGGGGGGGTGTGTGTGTGGGGGGGGGGGTGTGTGTGGGGTGGGGGCATTGGGTGTGGGGGGGGGTGTGTGTGTGGGGGGGGGGGTGTGTGTGGGGGGGGGTGTGTGTGGGGGGGTGTGTGTGTGTGTGGGGGGGGGGTGTGTGTGTGTGTGGGGGGGGGGTGTGTGTGTGTGTGTGGGGGGGGGGTGTGTGTGTGTGTGTGGGGGGGGGGGTGTGTGTGTGTGTGTGGGGGGGGGGGTGTGTGTGTGTGTGGGGGGGGGGTGTGTGTGTGTGTGTGGGGGGGGGGTGTGTGTGTGTGTGGGGGGGGGGTGTGTGTGTGTGGGGGGGGGGTGTGTGTGTGTGGGGGGGGGGTGTGTGTGTGTGGGGGGGGGGTGTGTGTGTGGGGGGGGGGTGTGTGTGTGGGGGGGGGGTGTGTGTGGGGGGGGGGTGTGTGTGGGGGGGGGGTGTGTGTGTGTGGGGGGGGGTGTGTGTGTGGGTGGGGGGGGTGTGTGGGTGGGGGGGGTGTGTGGGTGGGGGGGTGTGTGTGGGGGGGGTGTGTGTGTGGGGGGGGGTGTGTGTGTGTGTGTGTGTGTGTGTGTGTGTGGGGGGGTGTGTGTGTGTGTGTGTGTGTGTGTGGGGGGGTGTGTGTGTGTGTGTGGGGGGGGGGTGTGTGGGGGGGGGGGGTGGTGGTGGGTGGGGTGGGGGGGTGGTGGTGGGTGTGTGGGTGGGGGGGGGGTGTGGGTGGGGTGGGGGGTGTGGGTGGGGGGGTGGGTGTGGGGGGGGGTGTGGGTGGGGGGGGGTGGGGTG